>NW_016108299.1:23410-114041 GCF_001604975.1 Cebus imitator
AAAAAAAAAAACAACTGTGTTACTTGCTTCTTATTAACAAAATTTTATTTTTAGAAGATATACATGACAAGCCTTTAGCATTGTATCTGGCATAAAGTATGCATAAAATAATTGTTTTTTTCCCTTTAATTTCTAAGTCAGATATAAAAATGTGAATGAAACTGGACTTTTTATCTTGAGGTCAGAGAAATAAAAAGACCTATGGACAGAATACTCAGTGCTGGAAGGTTGACAGGGAAGGTTTAGGGCCAAGGGCCAAATCTGGTGTGTGTGCTGCTCATGTCCTGTACCAGCTATGGAAATTCTCCCAGAGATACAACTAGCATTGCTGCTTCCTTGAGAATAACAATTCACCATTGTTATATGAAAATATTATTCTGTTCTCTGATAAATCAAACAAAACAAGAGCACATTAGGGTAAAAAAGTATGTACATTTTGTTATTTCAAAACTTCTTATAGAGTTCAATATATATTAGGAAACTCCAAAGGTAGGAAAGGAAAAAGGCAGCTATTACCCCCAAATAATTTGAGCATGAAATGTATCTCCCATCTAAAATAGAACATATTGTGGAATAAGAGTTTTAAGAATAGATCTGGGGAAAATTTATTATATTCATTTTTTGCTTCGGATTGACACAGAGAAGTATGATCACATTCCTTTCAAGATACAACTATATCACATATTTAAAGATCGGGCAGGATTTTGCAAAAGATCACAATGCTAGAACACTTACTTGTATGCAAGTAAGTTGAAGATCCATCACCTGATGATTTTTGTTTAAGGCAGAAAACTAAGCCAAAGGGGTTCAAATTTAGAGCAAAAGCATAACAAGATTCGCTGGATAATTCAGCAGCTATCTGCTAACATAAGCATCCTTAAATTACATTTCTCCTTTCTTATAGCCTGGGGTCAAGACTGGTCCCTGGGTCTTTATTAAGCTCCCTATAGGTGAGGATTAGGTCGGTCCAGCTGCCAGAGATAGAGGAACACAGATGCTGAAGCGGGCAAGGCTATTTGACTTCCAAAAAATAATAAAGAGCCATTAATTCACCCTTTTATGTATGGGAAGACTGATGACAAAATACATTAAACAAACTAGGTAGAAGGAGGGTAATGATCCATTAAAGTAGCATTTTTCTTGTCAGGGTTACATTATATTACTTAATTATTATCCTAGAAGTATTATAATCATATACTACCAGACCTATTTTAAAAGTTTTTGGAAACCAGTCTCAACCAAGTACCAGTAATTAACAGAAACTGAAATCTGGATCGGCATTACAAATAAGTGGAACAAGATACAGGGGAAGCTTTGTACTGGGAAAAGCCACTGAGTGTAATCAAAACTCAAGTGTTGGAATGACCACCAAGTGTGGGACGTTGGACATATTTTCCACTTCGTGCACTAAGAGGATTGACCTAATAATATAAAAGGATCATTTTATCTGCTTTTAAACATTCTACATTATTTGATTTGTGGTACAGGTGAAAAAAAAGGTCTTTCTGCAAGAAAAAAAAAAAAAAAAAAACTCTTATATGTTGCCTAATTAGACAGCCATTTTGTAGATTGCAGATTGTAGCCTCAGTGTTCTCTGCTAAAATGCCAATATTCTCAGGAAAGTAATATAGTTCTCAATTAATCAAGGGTTACATATTAATATCTAACCAAGAATTTGTTTCTCATATCATTTTGCAGTTGCAGAAATTGTCCAGAGAACACTATTGCTATGGAAAAGGTTGAGAAAAGTTGAGAGGAAGAGGTGATGTTCAAGGAAAACTAGCATGGATATGGCAGCACAAGGAAATCTGGTAATTAGCTGCTCATCTTAGGAGACCAAGTGTCTGGAGGGCAAAGATGTAGGGATGATAATACAACTATGTAAAATTAAGAGCATCAATTTTCATATATATCTTTCAGTTAAGGACTATACTTAATCAGAAAAAAATTCTTTTGTGAGCTGAAAAGTCTAGTTTAATTATACAGCTATTTCAAATAATATATCATAAAATATTTTGGAAAAATTCAGATAATTTGGCAATGCTACTATTTTCCTCTAGAGCTTACCAAACTCCACACTTCTATTCCTTAGTAAAAACAGTTTTCGAGCAAATAGAATATTTATTTTACTAAAAGACCCTGATAATATTGGTTGATTTTTAGAGTAAATGTTTCAAGTACATACAAGGCAAACTATGAAATATGATATTGAGGAAAGAATATATGATTTGGATTTCACCAAAAAATCTAGATTTAGGTTTTGCCAGATCTACCAGATTTGAATACTGGTTCTTATATTTTATAAACTGTGTAGTATTGACAAGGCACTTTACCTCTCAAAGCCTTAGAATGTTTTGGGACTGAATGACTTAATACACTGTGTCTGTCCATAGGTGCTCAATAAATCTGAGTTACTTAGATTGTAGTTAAAATAGCCCTTTATTATTTCAGTAATATATTTTCCTTCCTGTATTATGTAACAGTTAATTTTTTTAATATAGGAATAATTTTCAGTTTAAAAGGATTAATGAAAAGCTATGGGATGAGGAAAGTAAAAATAATAGGGAGGAGATATCCGGCCATTGTATAGTTGGATGCCAAGTTCTGATGTAATGTGCCTCTACCTGCCCTTCTATGGTACCTTGTAACTATTAGAGGATTATTCCATGAGCCAGTTTGTCTCCTGATAAAATATGTTCTCTTCAGAGCCGATTTGCCACTATAATGAATAATTATCGTCTTCAATTGAAAAGGTTTTACATCTACACAAGTGGAAAGAAGTTAGAAAATATTCCTGATTTCCTATCATACTAATCAAAGTTTTCTGTCACCAGAATATACAGCTTAAGTATCTAAGGAATGTCTCTTTCTGAAATAAGTAGTAATATCCCAAATAAGTAACAAATAATATCATAGATTTAAAAAATAAAGGAAGAACTATATTTGCTGAGGTATATTCTATTCCAAAATATTCTAGTATCTTTACCTGAGATCATTTCATCACATTTTCTATCACATTTCCTTACTCTAATGGAAAGATATGTTTATCATAAACTCCCACTGCTAATAAAGAAATCAGATTTTAGCTTAGAAAAAAAACAAATATGTGTTACTTGACAGTTGATTTCAATGACTTCCCTGGATTGCTGGATTAGGCAGATTTAAAGGGAAGAAAATGGGACCCATAAATCAGAAACAGATAACTTATTTTCACAGAGTTCTTCAACAGAAAGTTAAAAAAAAAAAAAGTGCCTAAGAAATGAATGAGCTACTGTGTCAAGTAGGCAATATTTCAGTATCTTTATTATAAAATAATTATCTTAGATACTTGTGGTAGATACCACATTTTATAAGAGTAAGATGAGAAATTCTGTATGAAGAATCTGTATAGATACTAAGGCGATTATGTATTGCTGCATAAAAAATCACCTGAAAACCAGCAGCTACAAATTCTGTGAATTAAGAATCCAGGTGTGGCTTAGATGAGTGTTTTCTGCTTAGAGTCTCTTAGGAGGCTTTGATCATGATGTTACCTGGGGCTGCAGTCATCTTAATTCTCAACTGGAGGGGAAGTCACTTTGAAGTTCACTCAGATGGCTGTTCACAGGTCTCTGGTCCTCACTAGCTGATGGTTGGGGGTTTCAGCTCTTTGCCATGAGACCTTCTTCATAGGGCTACTCGCATCATGGTAGTTGGCTTCCCCCAGAGAGTGAATTTGAAGAGAAAAGCCTCAACACAGAAGCACAATCTATTGCAGGACATGGCTGTTGAATTGACATGTTGTCACCTCTGCTGTGTTCAATTCACAAAAAGCAAGTCACCAAATCCAGCCACATCAAGACAAAGGATTACACAAAGGTGTGAATCAAAAGAAGCAGGGATCACTGGAAGCCATCTCAGAGTGTGCCCAGTTAAGACACTCAGTGCTAACATGTATGTTTCCCTTTCCCATGAAACATCTAAAAGCAGCAAATTTTCTTCTTTAGAGTTTGGACATAATCCATGAGTGAAAACCGCTGGATGCTGAGGGTAGAAGATAGGTAACTTTCACATTGTGGTTGTATTTCAAATCTCAGAGCATACTGAATAGGGCATACCCATGCCATCTCAGAATGCATTAATTTCTTAATACATAATAGCAATATGAATGTGTTTATTTCACTTTTCCAGGTATTTATGAGACCGTGTTTTCTATCCACTGTCCTCCTTCTTCTCCCTCCATCATAGCTTAATCTTGATTCTTTGCTCTCTGAACTTCACTGGAGGTCATTTAACATAAATCACTACTATCTTGGCAGATTAAGCAGATGGAAATCCTTACAAAAGTTCTTCTTGTTTCCTGCTAAATATGGCATTTAATAAAGGAATTGCGGAGTGGGGAGAGATTTGTTTTCTGGCTAATGTTTTTTTAACCTAGATAAATATAGCCATCACAGTTTTGGGTTTTGTTTTTTAGTCTGAGGTGACTAAAATCATCTACAGATTGAATTTTTCTACCCACAATCTAGTTACACATACTTTAGAAATAAATTTAGCCACAGTAGAACTTATTGTTATTAAAAGACTAAAATATATCATAATTTACTCCACAGAAAAAATAAACAAAATGAAATACTAAAATATATATTTTGTATTTTATTCAGAAGGTTTGGCTGTTCCTATGAACAAATAGTAGGTTAATACTGAGGCTTGAGTCTTGCTGTTCTCCTGAATTAAAATCCAAATCCTAATGACTAAAGAGTATAAAATTATAAATATAAGCTTTTAAAGGTTAGAATAAGGTTGAAGATGAAAAGTCTATATTAGACTCCATAGTTAAATACAATTATATTACAGCATTCAGTCTGCTTCTAATATCTCATTTGTCAATTGAAGTTCATAATTATGCTGAGGAAAATCAAAATTTAAAATGTAGAATTTTAATAGCGTGTTTGTTTCTTAATTTTCCTAATTTTTACTCTAAAATGTCACGTCCTATTTTGCTGCTACATTTTCTTGTTTTTGTGACCTTCATTAAACTCTGAAATTCTTACCCATACTCGTGAAAATGTAATGATAAGCCAGTCGCAAAGTTGAGTAGAATCCAGTTTAAAATCCCTTGCGTCACTCAGCTGCTTCTTAGATACCTGAAATGTGCTGCTTAATTTAGAAAGAAAAATTGCAGTGAGGCTGCAATCCTGCATTTCAGAGAAAAAGGAGCAGGAGATGATTTGTAAGCGATTGAAAGGTGACGTTTACACTTAGGATTTCCTGAGCTTACCAATTTTAACCTTGGAGCTTAACTATCTTTGATTTTAGGAATAATTAGACTCAACTCATATTCTGGATATTTTTCTACTTTAGAGGTGAATCTTGGCTATGAATGAGAAAAGGCAGTCCACATGTTCAGTCCTAAAAGAAGGAAAAGCAAAACAGTCTGTGAAGGTGATGTATGGAGGGTATACGTTTAGCTTTCTTCTAAGCCAAGGGCAAGGAGCAAAATTTTTAAATTTAACCTTTGAATGTATTTATGTACACAAAGAAATAAGAAGCTCTAAAGAAGATTTTATTGCATTTGCCACTTCCAAGCAGAAAAATAAAACGACAAAACCGCTATATGAGAAAATATATTTTTTAAATTCTCATTGAAAAATATTTTAAATAAATATGGTAAAACTGAATGCAACATATTTATGCATATATGCTTATTTGTATGTGTAAATGTACATAAGGTGTGAAATAAGTGTAAATATCATTCTTTTACTAAAATGTAGAATAATGGATTTGTTTTCCAGGTTAACATGTTTTGTTTTCTAAAAATGAACTTTATGATTCTTTATATAAAAGAACAGCCTGGGAAAATTGGGTCTTTTCCAATGGGCTACTATTAAGAAATCTTAGGCCAGGCAGGATGGCTCATCTCTGTAATCCCAGTACTTTGGGAGGACAAAGTGGGTGGATCACCTGAGATCGGGAGTTCAAGACCAGCCTGATGAACAGGGAGAAATCTCGCCTCTACTAAAAATACAAAATTAGCTGGGCATGATGACACAGGCCTGTAGTCTCAGCTATTTAGGAGGCTAAGGCAGGAGAATTATTTGAACCCAGGAGGCGGAGGTTGCAGAGAGTCCAGATCGCGCCATTGCACCCCAGCCTGGGCAACAAGAGCGAAATTCAGTCCCCGCCCCCGTACCCCCCACCAAAAAAGAGTGCTTTTATTGAAGGCCTTCTATATCAGAGATTAGAATTAACTAGTATAGTGCACTTATCAGGCTTTCAATAAATATTTGTTAAATGACTGAATAAAACAACGAAAACAGTAAGGAAGGAAGGGAGATAGAAAGAGACAGGAAGGGAGGGAGGGCAGCAAGAAGGAAGAGAGGAAAGAAAGGACGGAGAAAAGGAAGGGATGATGAAATGACATGATATAAATGACACATGAAACATTTTATGCACTGGATATCGCATTTTGAAAAGCTTTCTTCACTTGACTTTTCTAAAAACTACTCTTTTCCCTACTGCTTCATGGTTGGGCCTTTTTAGTTCCTGTGATGGTTTCATCTCTCTCTCTCTAATTTCTAAGTATTGGAGTGTGTTAGGGCTTAGTCTTCAGATATTGCTTCTTCTGTATAGTCAGTTCCCAAGTAAACTCTTCAATAATCCCACCCACCCGTCCACTCAATAATCCCACCCACCATCCAACATGTCTCTAAATGAAGTACTCTCCTAAACTTTGGATTTGTATACTTAACTTTCTACTTGTCTCTCTACATAGATATAAAATAGTCGTGTCGATGTCAGCTTCTACCAAACAAAACTCTTTTTTCTTTGAGACGGAGTCTTGTTCTGTCGCCAGGCTGGAGCACAGTGGCGCAGTCTCGGCTCACTGC
The DNA here is from genome assembly GCF_001604975.1 of Cebus imitator. Classification (NCBI taxonomy): domain Eukaryota; kingdom Metazoa; phylum Chordata; class Mammalia; order Primates; family Cebidae; genus Cebus; species Cebus imitator. The sequence continues at coordinate 30,280 of NW_016108299.1, forward strand.
AACCTCCGCCTCCCGGGTTCAAGCGATTCTTCCGCCTCAGCCTCCAGAGTAGCTGAGACTACAGGCGCGTGCCAAATGCCCGGCTAAATTTTGTAGTTTTAGTAGAGACAGGGTTTTACCATTTTGGCCAGGATGGTCTCGATCTCTTGACCTCATGATCCACCCACCTCGGCCTCCCAAAGTGCTGGGATTACAGGCGTGAGCCACCGCGCCCGGCACCAAACAGAGCTCTTGATTCATATTCCTTCCCTCCCAATCGGCCCTTCCTTTAATCTTTTCAGTATCTTCCACCAATGGTATTGCCTTTAATCTAATTTTTCAAACTAAATCGTAAAGACTTTTTATTTCTTTTCTTCTATCACAACACTCATGTAATCCTTTAACATGCCCTATTGGTTCTACATCCAGGAGACCCCACGTCGTGTTGATTTTTACCTTGCCCAATGCTGTTACAGTAACTTGCCCAATTTCCCTCTTCTGTTGTTTAGATTACTGCTGTGGACCGTGACAATATCCCTGCTTCTGCTTTTGCCCCCTGTTTTGCTCAAGGTCCAACTAGACCAACAGAAATCACTCTAGAGAATTCCTCACTCATAAACTGGAAGTTTAAAGATAGGAAACAACCTGAGCCCAAAACTGTACTTGTTGCTGATGCCCAGTGGAAGCAGAGCCACAGTAAGTCTCTCAGGTTCAGAATCAATTAAAAGGCAGAAATAAAATAAAACACGGTGTGGCTTCTCTCTTCCATCCACCTGTCAATTTTTTTTACCAGCATTTCACCACCCAGCTATTTCATAAGAGAGGCTGGGAAATGCAGTACTAAAGCTTCATCTTCCTCTAATGATAGACAACAGAACCTGGGAAAGGAGAGAAATGTATGTGAAAGCAATAAGGCCAAGGCCACTGAGCTCCACTCCCTCACTCTATTCTTGCCATGGCTAATTTTCCCCAAAGACAAAAGAGTAGATGTTGTGAAATATAATATACACCATGCCAAGCACCTAGTCTCAACTTTCCAATGGCCTTACAGCATACTTTAAATAAAATACAAATTCCTCACCATGAACTATAGTCTTTGTGTGATCTAGCCACTGCCTACTATAATTTTTTTCTAATTCTTTTATTTTCCTTATTTTTTATGCCACATTGTCTTTCTTGCATTTCTTTGAATATGCCTAGCAAAGTTTCTTTCCCAATAGATTTTTTCATCTGTCTAGTAAACCATCTCACCTATTGTTTATATGGGATTTAATATAAACACAGAGAATTTCCCCCAGAGCAGTTCCCTGATTACACACCTAGGAGATTAATCTATCTCCCTTTACCCTGCTTTATTTTTCTTTTTAGCACCATCACTCTCTTACATTACACAGCATTAATATTTGTTTATTGGTTTTCCTCCTCTCTGAAAGATAAGCTTTCATTTGTTTACTTACGCCTCTTTGGTACTTAGATCAGTACCTAACGAACAGAAAATCAGTAGATGCTTTTTAAATAAAAGAAGAATAATAAATTTCTATTATACTTATCTCTACATGAATTGTAATAGTCATAGGTTTCAAAATTAGTTATTTAAAAGTTTCTTTTAAAGTAAACTTTTTGGAGCACAACACATTTTCTCAAAGAGCTCTAAAGCTGGTAAGGCATTGGATAGGTTTTCAGGCTATTTCACTCCAAGTGTGGGCAATATCATCAATTCAAACAAATAAAAGACCAAATAATTACATACTTGATAAGTAATATAAATTTTTTGAATACTGATAATTATGAAAGGTATATTTAATTAAAGAAAACTAAAATAAATTCCCACCAAACATAAGATTTTGAAATTAGAAGCCATCTTATATGTCACCTAGTCAAAACTCTAAGCCAAATCAGAAATTTCCTTTCAAAACAGCCCTGTTAAAAGGTCAGCCCTTCTATGTGTGAACATTGCCAGGGACAAAAATCTGACTGCATGGTAAGGCACAAACCTTGATATATAAATTTGAGCTAGTTCTGCAATTTACATAGTTCTATTTCAATACCTCCCATCATCTAATAACTGCTAGTGTTTACCATTTCGCCTTCTGAATTTATGCTGGGTAAATTTAACCCCTTTTTACTGACAGCTCATCAATTATGTTGAGAGAGCCACCGTGTCCTTCCTAAAATTCCTTCTTCCTATGACAGACATTCTTATCCTTTCAATCCATTGTATACAGTTTGATTTCTGGACCTCTTGCCAGGTCACCAGATCAATCACCCTCCTCTGTATACCCTCCTGCTTAACACTATCCCATCAGTTAGCTACTAGGATGAACAAACCATTTCAACACTGAGTGTCTTAAAAGAACCACTAATATTTAGCACTCAGAAGTATATGTATCAAGTGGCTCTTTTGATTTCTGCTGGGCTTATTCTTATATCTCTAATCAGCAGTACATTAAGTAGCAGCTCTGGTGATGTTGGCTGGGCTCTCTCACATTTCTGAATGTCCATTTATATCTGAGGGACATTTTAAATGTTGAATAAGGTTAAGTACTATCAATATAATTTATGCTGTATTGCAGGAGTACAGGATTTTAAAAAAGAAATTGGTGAGTCACATACACATATTCACATTTAAACGAGGAAGAAATACTCATAGGTACTAAGGCAGAGCTGATGTGTATAATTTGACCCTTCCATATTTTCTTTATTCTCAACCAGCTCCTTAGTAACTCATAAACCATGAGTTACTTGCCTAGGAGGATGACACAAACCTTCATTTCTGAAAAGTCTGGTCTTTAGCAGTCCTGTTTTTATGGAGTTGTATTTATCTATTAACTGTATAGAGAACATGAAAACGTCTATAGTATCTACTTCATTCCAGTCATATGTCTCCTTATCCAATACTAGCAATTTAATTTCTGCTTAAGAGTCGGGGTCAATTTTCCAAGAGAGTACAGGAGCCCCCTTTTTTGTCGGTGGATTTACTATCATGAGAATCTTAAAGTGGCCAAACGGCAATTTCAACTTGAAGTTTAATGAAATAATTGTTGTGCTCCCTGATGGAAATAGTCATTCCTTGGGAGGGAACTAAGACTTATCAAGAAGCAGAGCCCAAAGACATGAAGACAGAAAGTGCAAGTTTCACTTATATTCATTAACTAGAGATAAGAGTGAGAGAATCACCCTCAATTTTAGCCCCTTTTCTCTGAGTTGTAAGTATTTGCTACAGGAGAAACAAAGCCAATATCAGTTCACTGATTTACAACATGTACTGCGTCCTAGGGAACATAGTTCTAGCCCCACCAGGTGATGTATGTAGCTGGCACAGTAACTCAATCTTCTATAGGGCTTCTCACTGTTGTATTATGCTATCTCTATAGGGTGATGCCTAGCATGAGAAATCAATAAATTCTGTAAGTATCATCCCATTTCCAGATACATCAACTATATCGGGAAGTCCCATCTCAACATGTCTTGGACACTTGGACTGTAGAAATTTCACTGTAGTGGTAGATGACAATTTCTGTGTCATTCATCTCCTTCCCTCTGGCACACATGTATATTACTAACGTGTCTAGAGAATATGCTCCTTCCTTCTCATCATGTCCAAGGGAAGTACATCTTAATTAAATGGTTTAATGATGTTCTGAAAGAAAGACGCCATCAAAGTATATATGGGACAAGTCTTCCAGGGAACCTAAGATGAGAGGAAAGCTGGTTGAACCCCTCAAACTCACTTTTTCCAGCATAGAAGCTATGAGTTGGGAAAATTTTTTCACAAGTTTATTGCATGAAATTGTAGATGTAGAAGCCAGATTCTGCTAACTTCTGCATGGAGTTTGTTTGTTTGTTTTTTACTTCCCTGTGGCCCCAAGAACTGTCTCATTCTCATATTTGAGTTCTAGGTTGTTGCCAGTAAAATCTCTGTGCTGTATATTTGTTTTGTGGGGTGTAGAGACAAGAGCTTACTTCTATACTGCACTCATAGAGCCAAAAGTAGCTACAAAAAAGAATTCTACCTAAAAAATACAAGGAAAACTTTAGATTAGAAAATAATCATGTGTAGACTGAATGAAAAGATTATTTTTTAAATGTCTGAAGTTAAAATAATCATTAGGGTGAAATATTGATGAGGACATTTACAATGGAAGATAAAGCTAAAACAATTTCTAAGTTTAATACACAGAAGTATATATCTTATAAACTCAGGTAGTAGAAAGTACTCATAACTACCTTTAGAACATATTCACTCCCCAAGTTTATCTCAAGTCTCCTAAAACCTCTGGATATCACTAACAAGTTTAAAGAAACTGTGGGATAAAATTAACAGTCAGATAAATATAAAATGAAGGATTCTATAGAGAACAAAAACAGATCAGTGCAGAAGTGAAAGTAGGAGGATTCTATTGAATAAAAAATGTTAAAAACAACAAGAGAAAAAGTGTGGTAATCTTATTATAGTAATCTACTGTTTAGATTACTCTACTATACCAATCTCTTAAAACCTGATAAATGATTTCATCCAGGAATTATATGAATGAGTTATTTGTATAATTCAGTTAGTGGCATATTTTTATAACAGGTAGATTAACTGACTAAACATGACTGCAAATTATTTTTGTAAATTAAATTACAGTGTTTAATGTTGACTTATTTTATGCATGAAATCTTATGAATATTCCTGATTGATTTTAAAACATTAGTTACCCCTAAAATTTTAGTTTCAGATTTATCTGCCCTATTATGTCTCAATCCTAGTACTTTTATAGAAATATAAATTACTTAAAAACAATGCTTATGTACAACAAGTGCTGATATTAAAAGAATAATACATTATGTTTGTTAAATCAAAATCTCCCTGCCAGTTAATGTAAATAAGTATTATATTCCTGCCTTGTGAGTTTATATAGAATGCAACCTCTAAAGCAAGGCCCAACTGAAATTTTTAAAGTTCTTTCTATCCTCAATGGAAATATACTGATGTTCACACTTCAAAAGTAAAAAAGTTCAATGGAGAGAATTTTATATTGCTATATAGTGAATAAAAGACCAAAAAAAATTCTGACAGCATCTCTAAAATCACTTGAGATTTCCTTGAAATTTTATTTCACTCAGATGATAGGAAAATGTTTAGCTGCAGCTATGTGATATTTACACATGCATTCACTTCATTTCTATCAGTAATCCTTTAAAAGCCATTAGGTTTTTCTGTAGATAACCATTCATTATAAGAAACAGATATTTTTAGACATCCATTCCAAGGCAAGATGATACACTAGTCATGACATAAAACACTAGACTTTTGTGGCCTAAAATAAATAATGTGCTCTAAATTTAGAAAATAAGGAGATGAAACTAAAATACATATTATACATCGTTTGACTCTTTATGTATTTACCTATCATTGAAAATGTTCCTGGTAAAGTATTTGTCTCATAACTGTTATCAGGGTAGGGGATTTTTATTTATGTATTTAAGTGTTTGCCTAAAGGTAATGAAAAATAGAAATATGGATGGATGGATGAATATGAAAAGGGAAGAGGTGGCTTTTCTAAATTTGCACTAATTTTTAAGTAACAGGTCACTATTTTTTTTTAAAGCAATCAAAGAAGGAGAAAATGAATTTACTTACTCTTAAGGGAAAAAATAAAGGCACTGTGAATTATGGAAGAGAAAATTGGAAAGTGGAATCAATTTTGCTGAAAAATCATTTTTCTAGCCTAAACATGAGAAAAATCAGTTCAGAGCTCATCCATGCCAACCTCCTGTATTCAAGTGAACTTTGAATATATAAGACTCAGGGAACGATTAGAGCATTACTCATAATCATTGGTGGGCACCAGGCCAAAATATGAACTTCATGCCTTCAGGTAAATGACTGCATCAGGAAGCACAGGAACAATCCTCAGATCCTCTGTACTGGGAAAAGCAATGAAAAAGCTGATCTGAATATTTGCTGTTGCTTAGAACTTTGTGATTTACATTTTAGAGTGTGCTTTTTACCACAGGCACTGCCCTGTGATCACAGAGGTTACACAAGGAAAATGACTTTTAACATGCTAAGGTTTGGCTCCCAACTAGAGAGTGCAGGAAAAAAGACATTAAAATCCTGTTATTGTCCTTAACAAGGCATATTTTGAGGCTCCAGGAAACAATGTATGGTTTTTCTGGGAAATGAATATTCTGTGTTCTTCTCTTTCAAAAGAGACTTAAGACACAGTCAACCAATATTTATGAAATTAATATTTATAACAGATAATTTGCGATGTTTATTATCCTAATTTTTTTTACAAAGGAACAATTTCAGACTTAGAGAAGTTATAGACTTAACCAGAATCAAACAGCTGGCCTGATCTTAGCTGTAGCTGTCAAGACAAAACAGTTTATAATCGAGAGCAAGCAGGTGGGGAATAGCGAGACAAAATGACCACCTGCCTACCAGCAGATTTTTGTCTCCACCAGTTTTATTTTGTTTTCACCATTCATCAGATGCCAACTAGAAGAGAATATAAGAAAAACAAGTACAAATTAATAACTAATATTATTTATTATATACTAGGCACTATGCTAACCACTTTGCATGTCTCATTTCAACTAACACTTGCAACAACCCCATGGGAGATGATGCTATTATTATCACTATTTTAGAGATAAGAAAGTAAGTCCAAACTTTAAACCTTGTGTGGTGAAATCTGGACAGTGATGACTCAGTAAAAAAGGCAATTCAAAAAGCCCAATCTCTTAATGGGAAGAAATTATAATATCTTAACCAAATTAGTTTGTTTATATTTTCATTGTATATATATCCACAGCTGTTACTTTTATAAAACTGTTTAATCCTAAAATTACTATTATAAATACAAAAGCGCAAGTTCTACGTACTAAGAAAGCACTGTGTTAAATGTTAAGGTCAACACCATTTCTTTCTTAGAGATATGTAAATACTGGTTCAACTTATGATCCATGAATTTTATATTAGACAAAATTTGATACTTGCAATCTACTAAACTCTTCGTGCCTTAACATCAGCACAGAGGAAAATGAATCCAGAAGAAAAAAACAGACTATCATATGTTATTCTATTTTTACTTTTCTGTAAGTATAATTGGGAGGTTGGCCAAGTTGAATTTTATGTCTATAAATTCTAATATTTGAATCCACAAAGAATGGCAGTCCATAAATAAAAAAAAATTAGTAAGAGGCAGAAAAATAAGCATTTGGTTGACAAAGGTAATCATATGACTGTTTCCTTCAACAAGAGAATATGAAACACTGTGAATGCATGGAGTAAGTCTGGTTAAGCACGGTGTGCTAGAATTCCATGGTCAATACACGTTGTTTAACTAACTGAATATGAAATCCTGAAGAGTTAACAGAGATATACCATTCTGCTCCAATATGCTTACTCTGTAGCTTGTAAATATTTCTATTTTACTTATAAAACGTTATTGAATTTATGTATTTATGGTGCCTAATGTTCCTATCCAACTATAAGTGTATCTGGAAGCAGAACATTTTTATCTTTACCTTTTTAAGCCCTAGAATAATGCTAGACATATAGTAATGATTTAGCGAATGTTTGTGGAATTAAACAAAATACGACTTATTCTTATTTATCTGGTTACAGAACACCCTTCAGAGATTTAGATTTGCCAGTACCAAACCAGAACACAATCTTGAAAGTCTCACATATTAGGTAGCATTGCAGAGGGGTTAAAAGCACAAGCTTCAGAGTCAGACATTTTAGGTTATGTTCTGATGCTCTCTAATTAGCTGGAGAAAACTTGGGCAACTATGCCCTTTCTAAACCTCAATTTAATCTCTATAAAATGAGATAATAATATCCATCGCCTAAGAATATTCAAAGTTTCAATTAAATGGTACATATAAAACATTTAGCATAATGTCTACTATGTTGTATGCATTCTATAAACCCTGCCTATTAGTGTTAATATTATTGTTATTATCATTAGTCACAGCTCTAACAGAAAATGAATTCAAATCAGGTGATTCAAATTAAGAGACACTCACAGAGAGCAATTTACAGAGGTTTTGGCAGAATTCAGGAAGTCAACAGGAGCTATCCTAGCAAGCAGAGATCAGCAGCAGTGGATAAATGCTGCTTCTAGTTCTGAATGGACAAGAGGAGAAAGTGGTGTTCTGAAACCCAGTAAGAGCTGGAAACTGGGAGAGGGGCTAGTTGGCAGGATCTGTAGTCATGAAAGAATGCAGATACTGCCCAAAGTGAGGCTCCAAAGTCAAAACAAAACAAAACAAAACGAAGAAAAAACGAGTAAGAAATCTCCAAATCTCTTTCTCTTTCCACCTTTCAAGAAATCAACTGGTGATACGATTCAAAGAGTCAGCCCTCTGGGAAATTAAGCAGGGCAGGAAAAAAGATTAATTTGAAGGAACAAGAGTGCCAAGTGAGTACACTCTCCACCACACCCACTTTAGAAAATAATAAAATTTCTTCATCTGCAAAATATTCCCCCCAAAGTCACCAGCCCCCATGTTAATTTGCACGGTTTCTATGAGAATATATTTTAAAATGTCTCATTACTACAAAGAAGACATTTGATTTAATCTGAAATACTTCAATATGAGGATGCATTTCAAAAATGAAAATGGGAAATAAAGCCATTGACAACTAGCCTCCAATATAGCCCCTCTTACAATCTAACAGCAAAGATCTTGATGGCCTTCTAAAGAAAAATGAAATTTAAAAAAATCCATTGAAGGCTGACTCCAGGGTAAAGAAATAGTTTGTGCTCAGAAATCATGTAACACCTTAAATCACAGCGGAGTAGACTAAGCTGAACTCATAATGAAAGGTATTTAAGATACTTTGACCTTACTTAATACCGGATATAAGAGAAAAGTCATTTAGAACAGGATTTAAGGAAGCTTGAAGATAATTTCTTCATCGGTTTTTCTGTAGTTCTCTGAGTTGTTTCTCTTTTTTTCTCTTTCCCTCACCTCCCTCCTATAACAAGAGTTTATAATATTTTCTCTAAGATAGAGAATAGGCCCGGACTTTGGGAAAATTATTTAGAGATTATTACCTATACAAATTTATGAGAAAAATCGGGGTTAGTGGTACACAAAAATACAGTTAAAGTATTTAACTTTTTAATAACTTAAAAAGTATTCTTGTAAATTATTCAAATCAATTATCTGACTTCCTCTAGAAATTGATCTTTTTTTCAAAGAGAAATGAACTATCAACCAAATTGCCAAACCAGTGAATGAATATGGAGAAAACTACACAAAGATCCTGACCACATTTCCTCTGGAATCTTCATACTATGAAGCCATCAGAGGTTCTGCACACAGCAGCATACCCTCAGAAGAGCATGATTGGCAGTTTTAGTTGGTGAGAAGCTGTCACTGGAAATCAAGCAAAATAATCTCCTTCAGGGTGTGAGACTGGGCACATACCTAGTTATCTCATTAGGGTGTTAAATTCTCAGAGCTCTCAAGAAAAGGGAAAAATCTAATTGGAATATATAAATATCTTTATGTTAAAATTATTAATCACATATGTCTTCAAAAATCTGTATCATATTGGATTTTGCCTGAAAGAGGGGAATAGAACAAAGCTGCCCGATTTTTTTTCTGCCTATTTATTATTTCTGCATCAACAATGCATTTATTCTAACAGTTGTCAATATGAACTCCTTCTAGGTCATGATAAATTTCCTGTTTGGAATTCCATTCGGGTGACCAAAAGAGATAATCCAAAATCACTGACACTATTCTATGAGACAAAGAATTTCGTAATTAATGATCTGAGCACATTCATGTCACTTTTTACAGGTAAATCAACATTTAATTATATACCTTTTTCTGTCATTCATTTGTGATTTTCCAACACACACTATTTCTCATTTTCACTTATGAAGGATAAAGCATAATATCAGCCTTTTAGGGAGTTAATAATTCATTGAAATGTTAATAGTCAAGTAAGTGGCCTTGTAATTTCTTCTTTCTATACCTCTGTATATCATATAATGCATCAGATAGTAGTCAGCCAAGATTATGTCCAAATATGGATGTAACTGATTGATTTGTGAGCAACTATTCTGGGATCCTGAGTAATAGTCTATGTGTAAAACATCAATATGTAATAGAAGTAACCCCTGATTAATAATTTTTACAATAAGAGACTTTGTGTTGAATGTTTCAAGTCTACATTAATATAAAACTTAAATTCTATTTAGGTTCTTTCATGGAGCAGAAGAGGAAGAACTCTTGAAACTCCATCTATTTAAATCAACACTCTCAGTAACTCACATTAGTATGAATGAATAATCTCAGTCTTTTTAAAGTGACAGCCATACTCCATTCTCCATAATATTTATCTTTTACAACCCCCAAACATAAGCCTATGAGTAATAAAGGAAACTAAAATCTATTGCATGCATATCTACTATTGAGCCAGTTCTGGTGTATGTGTTTTTATCTGGCTTACTGAATTGACTTAGGCCCTACGGCTACATTGAAAGATGTGTGAAATTCAATTTTTTTACTACTCTGTAAAGTCTCTGTAATAAATAACAATAAAATAAATGAAAATGTTATTTAAAGTTTACCAAGAAACTGTCCATGTAAAGGACAGTTGATAGACTCAAATTTCACTTTAGTGAATGTATCTTGGGCTATTAGACTGTCATGCTTATTGAAGGCATTTCAAACAGATGCATAAATGTCTACATAGCCCTGCCCAGTATACACTATGAAAATGTTTTTAATCTGTTGATTTTCTACAAAATGTGCCTTTCTGTCTTTTGTCATACAGCTAAAAAAAAAAAGTTTGTAACTCTCCAATGACAACGTTAAGCAAAAATCAGAGAGCCAGAGAAAAAGTGTGTACATATATGCAAACACACACATGCATACCCAATGAATGTGGATGGAAAGGCCATGAATTGTTACTGAGTGAATAATTAGTACAATGCTGCTACACTACCATTCCATTCATCTGGGTGTGTTCTATGTGTATTTACCTGATTTTTATTTTTTTTTAATCTCCAGAAACTTAAAGAATACAAGGGCAGTTGTGTTACGTGGACATATTGCCTAGTGGTGATGTCTGGGCTTTTTGTGTAACCATCACCCAAATGATGTACCCATTAGGTAATTTATCATCTCTCACCCTCTCCCACACTCCCACCTCTCTGAATCTCCAGTGTCTGTTATTCCACACTCTGTCCATGTGTACACATTATTTAGCTATTTTTATAGAGAGTTTTCTCAAGGTGAGAAATTAAATTGGTAAAACCTTAACCTGGAAATAGTATGTTTGGAACAAATTTCTCAAAGTAAAGAGTGTACACATTTTTTTTAAAAGACATAACCACTTACGGAACACACATTGAGATTTAATTTTATGTGTGTTCCTATAGTCCCAAAAGTGCTCTTGTGTTTTCTAAATATTAAGTAGTGTTTCTTAGAACTCTAATAAAATATTGTTGGAACTTGGTCCTTGAAAAGAAGATATGCTTTGCAATTTGAGAGGGTCTCAGGAAGTCAATTGGTGGTTGTGATAGCTGCTTTTGGAAAATGACAACAATAAGTAAGCAGTAACTACTTTCCTGAGCTTATTAGTCTTAATTTGGAAGTCTTTTGAATTCAAGTGTCTCTTTCTGACTGCCCTCCTGCTCGCTACTACTGAAACCACACAGGAGTCTTTCCTTTAATTAATTAGGGTATAATTAAACAGCAGGTACCCAAGCAGAAGCTAGAGAGTTGGTTCCATCTGTCTCCAGGGTCTCTCGATGGGAAGAAGAGAGTTCCCTCACATATTTTACCTTAAGCAGCTTTTGTAGTTTAATTTCAAGCTATCTCTTTTATAAATTGCTCTTATGATTTCATTTGATAATTTAACACTTCCAAATTGGAGCCCCTCCAGCATTTACCCTGAAAACATACAAAAAAAGAATTATGAAGGGAAGAGAGAGTGTTCTATAAAATTCAGATCAGCAAACTCAAAACAATATATCATGCACTTATTATGTAAAACAGTGGACAGACTTCATTCCATGAAAGCAATCAATTTATTTCAAAGATAGAGAAATGTAAAGACATACAGAAGATTGACAATATTCTAGAATGTAAAAGATGGGACAGAATTTATGGGAGCCCTACATTAGATCTGATTTCTAGTCTGGAGGAGCCCCCGAACATTCAAAACCAGGAATGTAATTTTTGCTAAAAGAATATTCTTAAAAATATTGAGTAAAACTGGCAATATTATGTGCTCAAATATTAGAGCACCTATATCACTTGCTACTCCATATTATAACTTTACGAATCGTTCTTGTTTCTTGTAAAATTGTAAGTTTTTTGAGGAGAAGATAACTATTAGATTCATTTCTTCATCCCCACAGGAGATACTGGAGTGTTTGATCACTATTTGATGAATCGCAATCACTCAACCAGGGTAAGGTAAATAAACCCTACCTTGCTCATTGATGGCAGCATGCTCAAATCTAGAAAAGGCTAAGGCTTTGAAAGATTTTCAGAACCACAGCTTGATGCTCTTTTAAAAGCTGATCTATTCGAGTTGTTTTTAGGATGCTTATCACTTAAACACAAAGAATGGTTTTAATGAATATCGCGCAGTTTGAGATATTCAGGGTGATAACAAAAATAAAGGAAATCCACAGATTAGATTGTTATATATACTTATTTTGTGCACATATTAGAAAAACAAGTAAACTTATTGCCTACAACAATAAGTTCAAACACCACCCCACTTAATTTTAACTTTGTCATAAGAAGATTAAGAACCAATATACATATTCATCATACTATCCATTGATTAAATGAATATATATTAACTTTATGTGGTAAGTAAACACTAATCTCTACCTACATACTTTAAAGACTGTTAATCAAATTATAACAAAATATTTTGGGAACAACTGTATTGCAAAAAAAAAAGTAAACAGTGCTACAAGAACATGTAGTAGAGGCATTTCACCAGATCAAGGAGACCAGGAATTGATCCTTTTTTGAGATGACAGCACTGAGTTGAACTTGACTAGGTGGAAAAAAAAAATGAGTTTGGGAGGCCGAGGTGGGCGGATCATGAGGTCAAGAGATCGAGACAATCCTGGCCAACATTTGCAATCGTCCAAATGAGGGATGATGGCTGGGTGGTGGTTGTAGGGTGGAGTAAAATGAACAGATCCCAGAGATATATGTAACTATTTTCACAGGACATTTTGATGGTTTATACACTACTGTGGGTTTTAATATATACACAAACCATGACTTGTGAAGGGCAAATAAAGTTTAGTATAAATAAGGTTTTAGATAGCAAGCACAAAAGAATAATTTCTGTCACATATAATTTCCTTGTCAGTAAAAGTCAATGCTATAGATTTAATGCAACGGAAAGGCTAGAAATCTTTAGGCTGCCAGCAGGTGAACATGATAAGCTTTGTGATAATTAAAGAGATGCCAAAGAAGTTACTGAGGTCAATAGAGATAATATGTGTGTGTGAGCAGTAATAATGTAACAATCTATTTAAATAGATATATTCAATATAGAAGATCTTAACACAAACCTTATAGCAACAACATTCTTATATACCTAAATTTGCAAATAAAATATCATTTGTCCAATTTAAAGCACAATGTAAATAATCAACTTTGATGTAACATGATTGTCATTTCAAAGACTAACAACTACAGCATATGACATTGTACATTAAGGATAGACACAGCTCATTAAAGATGACTAACACTATTCATTTGAGATATGGATAAAATAGCAAAATGAATCAGGAAACAAAATTAATACGATACAAAATTCAGACTAAAAAACTATTTGAATTATTTTAACCATCTTGCCAATTACATAGGAGAAATAGCATTCTAGCTTATTCTGAAAGCCAAGCGTTCTATAGATGCAGAAAATGAATGATTACAAAGGATGTAATAAATCATATACATACCCATATATAGTATAATGGTATTGTAATTTCCATATAGTACTGAATAATCCAGAGGTACTACTAAAATTTTGCAGAAAAATAAGGATTCATATATTATTTATCTATATATCTACTTGCCTGTTTTTCAAGACTATAGTCTACACAGAATTGCAGAATTATGGAAATTCATCTGCTAAAATGCATTTGAATGTATTTTTTGAAAAAAATATGCTATGTTAAAAAACAAATACCTTGACCAACTCATCAGTTATTACATGGTATTTAAATACATTAGAGGATTTGATAATTTTAATATCAATCATCTGTATCCCTATTTTTGCTTTTCAGAGGCTACTTTTAGTTCTTTTAGTTTTTCACTCTAGTATATCTATCCCTTTTTAGAACAGCACATTTGTACTGCTATTTATTGATTTACCATAATATTATCAGTTGACTTCCTTTTAAGATAGAGAAGAATTTAGTTTGTTTGCAACATTGAGCCTCCCCTCACTTTCCCTCTATATTGTTATCCAACATTAATGTTTAATTAATTCAATATCCAGATTTTATACTGTTCTGACTATGTAAATTTTGCTCACCATTAAATCAAGTAGTGTTTTATGTTATGTCTCATTTGAGAACATTTTTTTCCCAGGGAGCTACTAAATGCTTATGTTCCATCCACTTATTCATTCATGATTCCATTGATATTTTCTTCTGACTCCAGCAGACTTTTCAAATACCTGTTGAAAATACTTTGTATTTTCAAATGCCTTGACTGTTTTATCAGTTCCACAGGTTTTGTCATCTAGTCTATCAGAAATGATGTCCTTATACATGTCAGATTTTTGAATGAGAACATTATCCTTTTGCATGATCAGTTTTATTTGCCCCACTAAACATCTCTTTTTCTGCAACCTTTTTTATTCCTGTTTTAATCTAGATTGTCTGCTGTCTCAAAGCCATCAACCTGAGATTTCTTGTCACCACTTTCATAGCTTAGGTATCTATTTCCTGGGTTCTTAAGTTTTACTGTGTTTTTGTATGTTAGTGTGTTTTGACATATTTCCTTTTTTTAATTTCTTTGTTCAAACTCACAAATGATAAATACTTGGGGTATAGAATTCTAGATTTTAAAATATTTTGATTGCCAAACATGTAGGCATTGCTCTACTATTTTCTAGCAAAGTTAAGGATTTTTATTTCTTTTAGATTCTTCAACTTTTGTCTCAGACAAGTCTTCCTTTTATTTGGAGGTCCTTTATTTTATCTCTAATATTCACAATATTCACAATAATATAACACTGATGATTGATCTTTTATAATTTGAACACTATCTAAAGGTTCATTTTTTTGTTCTGGAAATGTTATTTTTTGATGATTTTCTGTCTTTCAGCTCTTAGAAAATATGTGACACTTCCTATTCTGGATTGACATCTTAATTTCCTATATATTTTGGATTTTTTTTCTACTCTCATTTTGTTCTGTTTTACTTTCAGAGTTGTTTGTTCAATTAAATCTTCAAACTTTTCTACTGATTTTTTAAATTCCAGATGTATTTTAATGTCTAAAACATATCTTCTACTACACATTTACTTCAGCCTCCTAGATTTTTATTTGATAAACCTAGAAACCTCAGTAATAAGTACATTTTTAAAATCTCATTCTAACACACACATTGCATAGACACAAGGACACATATAACTATAGTAAAAAAAAATAACTTTCATAAAGCAATATCTGGCTGGACGCAGTGGCTCACACCTGTCATCCCAGCACTTTGGGAGGCCAAGGCGGGCAGATCACGAGATCAAGAGATCAAGACAATCCTGTCCTACATAGTGAAACCCTGTTTCTACTAAAAATATGATAATTAGCTGGGCATGGTGGTACGTGCCTGTAGTCCCAGCTACTTGGGAGGCTGAGGCAGAAGAATTGCTTGAACCCATAAGGTGGAGACTGCAGTGAGCCCAGATTGAGCCACCACACTCCAGTCTGGTGACACAGTGAGACTCCGTCCAAAAAAACCCAAAACAATGTCTAACCTTATACTTGCCGTGAATTTTGATGTTTTATAACTTTCTCATTTTTATTGCTAATTTAAGTGATATTTTTTTCTTTATTATAGAGTTGACCCTATGTTGGTGTTTGTGGAGGGTGCAGGAAATGCACTGCTGTAACATGATAAACCTATAAGCAGGTCTTTTCATAAAAGCAATTTTTAATATCAGTATCCATAGGTCTTTTTTTCAGGCTTGTCAGTCACTACAGAGAATTCTTCAAATCCTTCATTGGCAAATACACATTCATATGTTTCAGTTTTTCTACTGAGGGGTGGTGGCAGAAGGCATCTTAATTTAGCATAGTAAATTTCATATAAACCCTTCATTTCAGTATTTTAACTTATTACTAACTCTGCAGATTTGGTAACTCCAAACCTAGAGCATTTTAAGCTCAGTTTCTCTGGAGATAAACCTGGGGTTGAGGGTCATTTCCTAGTTGTGCAAAGTGAGGGATGTTTATTCATTCTACACCTGGATTGTATCAGTCAAGTTAGAGTAAGTTTTGCTATAGTAAAAAACAAACCAAAATCTTCAATTTTAAGACAAAAAATTAATTTCTTAATCATACCATATGCCTATTACACATTGAGTTTTATTTTTCTTCATCTCATCCAAGGACTCATTGCAAGGTTCTTTGAACTGACTACACCATGGACTACACCATGGTCAAGCCACGCTGACCCCTGTGACCCGCATGTACACCTCCAGATTGTCCCACAGAGACAGATAGTCTGAGTCAACCCTGTGATACTGGACCCTGTGGCCTGATTAACTGACTTTGCGACATTCCACCACTGTTCCTGCTTCAACAGAAAAAAGGTCAACCTTGTGACACCAGACCCTGTGACATCCACCACCCCTGGCTCGCAAAACAATTGCCCTGAACTGTAACTTTCCACTGCCTACCCCAAACCTATAAAACCAGCTCCTATCCCACCACCCTCCTCTGACTCTCCTTTCGACTCAGCCTGCCTGCATCCACGTGAATAAACAGCCTTGTTGCTCACACATAACCTGTTTAGGTGGTCTCTTTATTCAGAGCGTGCTTAACACTCATGATGATGGAACATCAATCATCTTAAATTTCGCTAGGTAAGAACCATTCTGTAGAGAAGAGAGGTCTCTGGAGGGTCTCACATTGGCTACTGTTTCATCTGACTTGAAGTGACCTAAGTAAGTTACTTCATCCCACTTCTAATTAGCCAGGGTGAATCTTCTGGTCCCACCCACCCACAGGGGGTTTCAGGAAGTACAATCCTACCTGTGCCCAGGTAAAAAAGATAGGGAACTATTTGGTCAAACCATAATGTTAATTACATAAACATTTAATTACATCCTCACATCCCTTCCACCTGAGTTCCTTAATCTCCCATGGATTTGTGAAGCAGATTGGACACTTCTCATTGATAAGCTTCCATGTAAGCACAAATACTCTAACTT
Source organism: Cebus imitator (assembly GCF_001604975.1). Classification (NCBI taxonomy): domain Eukaryota; kingdom Metazoa; phylum Chordata; class Mammalia; order Primates; family Cebidae; genus Cebus; species Cebus imitator. The sequence continues at coordinate 47,702 of NW_016108299.1, forward strand.
CTGCCTCTTGGATATGTCTGTATCACTGCTTTCCTCTCTTCAAACCTACTGCTTCACTTGTGTCAGGCATTGTCATAGTAGTCTGGCACAATTTGATTGTCTTATTGTCATTTTAGTAATGTTTTCAAAGAAAACAGGTATGTCTTTTCTATGCAACTGCCATGTTTACATAAATTTTTGACACACCGAAGTTTGTAGGTGAATCTTTACATATCTCAAAAAAGAAGGTAGAAGTAGTTGTCAATGTTTTTCTTTTAAGAAACATTAGAATCATCTTGATCTTTTCTCATTTTCCCTTTACCTAAATCCAAATGAGTTATTTCACTTTTGTCTTAACCTTGTCTCTTTCTCTCTCCATTTGCCCTAGTGAAGGGACTATTTGTTTGAAGTTGTATTATTCTAAGAGTTTCCTTCCAGATTCTTCTAACTATACTTTCTCCTTTGTATTATAATCCACCAAAATATTATGGCTTCATTGCTTAAAATTCCTTACTGGCTGTCTATGACATAAGTCTAGATTTCTAAAGATGATTCTAATGACTCAATCTGATATGGCCCTAGTCTAATTCATCAATCAATCTTAGCTTTCTCTAATTCACTAACTCACCTCAGTGTTCCTTGTCAATATTTCTCTCTGCCTGGTATTTCCTTAACCCTAATTTCATTTTCTTAAAAGCATGCCCCCATTTGAGACTTAACACAAATAACACTCTCTCATGATCTACTAACATAACCCCCACGTGGAAGTAGTTTTCCCATTTCAACATTCTAACAACAAAAATATCATCATCATTTAGAGATATTTGCAATGAAAATCTGATTTCATATGTTATTTTACATGCAGTAGAGGGTGAGGATTATGTTATCATGTATGTCTCAAAATGCCTAGAAAACATCTTTAAGAAAGATGACCTTTATTTAATTCATTTACATTTTTATTCAACTTACTGACTCACAGAGATGTTCCCACGAGTATTCCCCAAACTCTCAACATTAAATCAATTAATTCAGTCTTTTGGTAACATTCTCTTCTATTGTAACCTATAACAGATTTGGTAGTTGCTCCATGTAATTGGATGTGCCAAAATGTTCAGTTGTTCTGATTCTCCATGGACAACCTAGACAGATGGTCAACTGGCATGCACCCAGAAATGCTAGTTCTATTTGTTATGTACTATCCAAACAACTAAATCTTACAGATGCTGACAAAGCTATTAAATTTTTATTGTGTTGATTTGCTGATAGTTACAATTATATGCAAATAACTATTTCTTAAGGACATATTTTTGGATCAATGACAATATTTTAGAACTTGAATGTTGAGAATCCAGTTGTTACCATTTCTTTTTAAACTGCATTTCCATGCTTTGATTCATAACTTTTACACTGACATTTTGAGTTAACTATTCACTATGTGGGAGGGTTGTACCATATCTTGACCTATATCAATTTAGCCAAGATTTGAAAAGTACTAAAGTCAAACCCACAATAAAGGACAATTATATCATACTAAAGTTACAATAAGTCAGTTAGTTAGCAAATAAGTGTCCAACTACCAGAGGCAGGTATAATACAAGAATCCAAAATAAATTTTACTCTCAGAGATGACAGAACACTGATTCTCCAACATGCTTGGAGGACGCCCTAAGTTTAGATCAACTCAGAAGGAATTTCATGTTTTGATGCATGAAATTTCCATGATAGAAATGGAAGATGGAAGAGAGAGGGAAAAGAATGAAAGCAAACAAAAAATTAAATGGCTTCAATTTCTAGATATAAAGTTTTAAATAGAAATAAGTGAAACTCCATTAACTTTGGATATGTGTTTCAATTTGGATTTTATTTTCACTATAGTGAGCATGTCCACAGGTGCATAGAGAAAGATAGAATTGAAGCCAACAATCTGATTCAAACAGACTAAAATAATCATTTATTTCTAAAGTGCAAAGTGTTTGAGATCAAAGACATTTACTAAAATACCTCGATTCTGAGATGTGGCTAGTCTGATAATACCACTTCAATTTATCATGTAAAAACAGTAATACTAGTGTTTCTGCATCTCTATTTAGAAGGAATTATAACAAGAGCTATGCTGTATAGAGAGTTAGAAAGGCTTTTATATTTTGACGCAGGCCTTCTGTTCACTTGTCTCGTGAAGGCAGGCCCTTCTTTGTATCATTCAATTGGAAAGATTCTTTAAGCTACACTTTGAATGAGAATGCCTATATTTCTTTAGTTCGTCAGTTAGGCAAGAAGTCCACAAATTAATAATTTATAGAAAAATATATTTGTATATAAGTCTTAAATTTCTGCTGTAAGAGTTTATGGTTCAAATATCTACTGTATTATTTTCAAGTTCATTTGAGAAACACTTAAACTAATGTAATGGAAAGGAGTAATTGTCCAATGGCAATTGTGTGTGAGTTTTAATATATTACATTTTAACAAAGAAACAATAATATAAGAAATCACATTCTTCAAGGCCTATACTATTTTTTAAGAAATAATATGGAAGAGTGGGAAAAACAATATCGAAAAGAAAAAAAAAGCACACCACATTTTCCAATTGCAAATTAAAAACCACAGAATAAAAAACTCAAGGCTCTTATTTCTAAAATATATAAATTAGTGTTACTACAGGTGAAGAGCATTAAACAGAATTTTAAAGAAGGCACTAGATGGGTACTAACTGGCAATGCTTAATATCTAGGAGTTAAAAACAAATTCACTTCACTCTTTTTCACCATTGACTATGTTACTGTTAGAAAAATATATATTATTTTATTGGTTGCATTCTTCTCTCTGGGTCAACAGTTAATAAATAGTAAAATCATTCATCATTCTCACAGTGAGACTTCATCTAGTAAATACTTGTTAGCTCTCTACATGGATTTCAGGAACCAAATTTTTCTCAAGCCTTATCTGTTCCTGTATTTATATTCCTCACCTCATAATATACTCACACGTTTATTTTTTTTTAAGGTAGCGTGGCCCTGTTTGTGTTTTATGTGACTTCAAATGCTGCTGAGAATAATGTGGAAAACACCTAGATAGAGAAAAATTTCCAACATGAAAGAGCTCACAGTAGTATTTGGGAAGGATAGTGGAAAGGCAAAAACAAGCCACCAGACCTCCACAGTCTAGCACTATCAGATGAAAACTTTTCTTGTGTGGCTGAAACTGCTAAATTAAAGCATAGGATAACTATTTTGGTTCACTCTGGCCTGTCATATCAATAGAGTTGCATATGCAACAGTCAAATCAACCATCTAGTGACCTGTATTGATCATCAAGACAGCTGAGGTAAACGGTTCTGCTGTGCCATGAGCGTCTGTTTGCTTGGCCAGATATAGTCTCAGCAAGATATGCACGGGAATATTAATTATGGAGACAAGCAAGAAGTGAGAGAATGCATGCTGAAAACCCCCACAGAGGGCAGCAGTCTCATTTCCCACAGAGTTCCACAGCATACACAGACGTTCTCTGCTCAATGAGCACAGGCAGAGTTGTTGTCCTGCTGCTTTATGTTAATTAGAGAATAAATAAGTGGCCAACTGTAGTCTGTGGGCATATGTTGGTCAACTGTCTCTGTCTAATTAGGTTGTAAGCCCTCTGGGCAGAGACCTCATTTAAATCTATGTTCTGGAAAGCACTTAGTGCCTTTGTTGAGGCCTAGTGACTGTGAAAGACTAGGGCAAATGGCTGAGGTTTAATAAGCAAGAAAAAACTTTCAAGAATTTACGTCTGCGTGTATGTGTATGTGTGTATGTGTGTTTGGTATCTTGCAAAATGCTAACTAAATATTTTGGGCAAAGAATATAATATTACTTTTGATAGACTAACACCCCATATGTTGCTTTTTGTAGCATAATACATATATGTAATTAACATGAAATTTATATGTAATTGAATAAAATAAATTCTGTATAAATTTATGTGTATATCTTCTAAATTATACAGAATATTTGCAAATGTAATAAGCATAAACATCAAATGGAATATATACTAGTTTAATTTGAGTGTCTGAGCACTGACACCATGTATTGCATAGTTTGCATGTGTGTGTGAATGTGTTGTGGGAAGAAATGAAAACCAACGAAATGAGAAAAGGAAAGGCTATTTATTCTTTACTTGCTATAGCAAGGGAGTCTGCCACTGTCACTCTCATTTTGGCAGGCACTCAAAGGCAGACAGAGGAATGGGAAAGCTTTATAGTGGAAAAGAAAAAAATCTTTGGATATATCCTGACTGGAGGCTGTTGATCTGTGGAAACTATAGGCAGGATAACTAGAACCAGGGACTCCTGTGTGATTGGTTAGGAGTACATATTTGGCTTTCTCTGGTTGGCCCCAAGTTGAAGTTGGGGACAAAATTTAGGGAAGCTGTCAGTTACTAATCAAGCCTTGGACATTTTGGGCTGATTGTTACAGAAGTTATTGTTTAACTTTTTGGACTGTCACCAGAGAGAGCAATCAAGTTTCCTCGAAGTCTGACCTACAGCAGGTTGGTTTCCTGGGTTGTTTATTGTTAATTAAAGGTTAGCTTCCTAGGAAAGTTGCTGCAGGTCGTTGGTCTCTGTTTAACTTTTATTTTTTTAGAGGGAGGTCTTGCTATGTTGCCCAGGCCTGCCTCAGACTCAGGGGCTCACTTAATCCTCCTGTCTCAGTCTCTAGAGTTGCTGGGACAGCAGCTGCCCATCTCCAGAGCAGCTGGGACAGCCATGCCCACTGTGCCTGGCTACTCAAAGTTCCATTTTTTTGTATATAATTTGGCCATTGTCTGTTTATATATTCAGTTTTTCAGTGTGTTGTATATCATTGTGTGTGTGCATGTGGGTTTGTGTTTGTTTTTTGCAGTAATGTAAGAGTACTTTTAATTGCACACATATTTAAGTGTTCTTGTATCTATTAACCATTTCTATGTAGTGGGCATTTTTTATTTTGCTTGTGTGCATGTGTGTGAAATTGTGTCTGTGTATGAGTATGGTTCAGGGAGGTCTCCTTTTGTCACTCCTCTATCCTCTGATGCCTGACACCTCATATCTGTTGCTCTTAGGGAGGTAAAGAATAATAGAACAGTGAGGTAAAGTTCCAGAGGAAAAGGCAACAAAGTAGAAATTAAGAAATACACACATATATATATATATATATATATATGTGTGTGTGTATATAATTTTTGTGTTTAAAGAATACTTTTCTGTGAAGTTGGTCATTCATTTTTATGGACCTCTATAGCATTAAATTATATATTGTTTTACATTTACATGTGTGTATGCGTGCATACATGTATCTGTGAAATGTCTTTTTCCTCAAGAGGCTTTAAGATTCCCAAGGGCAAAAACCAAATCTTACTGTACTTTATGTTTTTTGTGTGTTTCCCCTTAATGCTAGCCAAAGTAATTTTCAACAAATACCTGATGGTTGATTCAAGCTATGTCTATTTACAGGGTATTTAAAAATCCTTACATTAAGAAAATTTCAAATTACATAAACACTAAAACTGCTTTATTCCTTAATTATCAAAGATGAATGTACATATCGTTGTCAAGGGATAAGACAGTGGCTCTGGCCACAAGCATCTAATAGTGTTTCTCATGTTCATTTATCATAGAATATAGATAATTAAGGCCATGAAATATCCTAAAAATGTATTTTCTAAAACACCTAATTTTTATATCCTCTTCCCAGATTAAAAAAAAAACACTATTGACATTTTAGAATATAATGGAAATATTATATTATAATATTTTAAGACAAAATTTGCTTTTTCTTCCATGGATCTCTGATGCCACTCAGTGGATGTCCTCTGAAGATGGAAAGCAGACGTTTGTGAATACAGAAAAGCGATGACAAACATGGCCAATGCTTTGGCTATTGTCCTCTTTTATATTCACAGAGAATAAAGTAGAGATTTTAAAATTATTAGGCCAACTTATTCATTTAGGGGATATATTGTCTGAATTAGTTACCCTCACATATTCAATTAGCCTAAGAATGTACCCTTTCACTGCATGTTCTTTCTACTGTCCCAAAGCTTTTTGTTATTCCAATGTTTTCTCTACCTCTTCTTCCCTCCTTCTCACAGTGAAAACCACTGGATCTCAACCCAATGGCTTATTTACCCAGAAGTAATTCTAAAAAAAGAGATCAAATCCCCGTTAAATATTCCTCAGAAATGGCCCAGCACTGTGGCTCATGGCTGTAATTTCAGCACTTTGGGAAGCTGAGGCAGGTGGATCACCTGAGGTCAGGAGTCTGACACTAGCCTGGCCAACACAGTGAAACCCATTCTCTACTAAAAAAAATCTAAAAAAATTAGCTGGGCCTGGTGGCAGGCACTGGTAATCCCAGATACTTGGGAGGCTGAGGCAAGAGAATTGCTTGAACCCGGGAGACAGAGATTGCAGTGAGCTGAGATCGCGCCACTGCACTCCAGCCTTGGTGACAGAGCGAGGCTCTGTCTCAAATAATAATAATAATAATAATAATAATAAATAATAATGAAATTTTAAAAATCTTCACAAACTTTGAAGTAAATTATGAAAAATAAACTAGCCTTATTTCTGAATTCCCACCTTTGCCTCCTCCTCAATCTGCACCTTTATTCTTTACCTTCCATTCTCTGTGCTTCTCTTCTTAAAACTGAGCTTTATTACACGTTTTTATCTATTGTTGACTCTGTTTTTACAACTTTCTGAATACAGTAGTCACCTTCCACCACTGGAGGCTAGTATTGCCCTTGTTGAACTGCTCTCAGGGATTGCAGAAGAGTCTCTGTCCATGCCATGATTAACTGGAATAGAGATATCCCAGTTCTGCTGGGATTTGCACTCAGCCTTCTCTGGTAACCTCTTTCCTCTTTCCATATACAGGGAGATATATATTCTCACTTTATCTCAGGTTTTGTCTTTCATTTTTTTTTCTAATTAGCATATGTCTGTTACCAATTTCTGTTTTAACATCTTTTGGGGTGAAATAGTTGTTTAGTGAAAGTGTCTTTTTCTATCAGCAAAAAATATTAAGAATCAGTCTAGGGCCTAGTATGGAATGTCACCTATCTTTTCCTTCTCATGGTGTCTATTTCATAAAGGATTTTTTTTTTTTTAAGAAAAGCTTTCCTCACACCACCTTTACATGTATATAATTCCCCTTCACCCATGATTTTTTAAAAACAAGTCATCCCTCCAAAATTGTGTAAAATCCAGTTAAAACTTGTAACATCCATGAATCCATCTAAATGACATTATTCCTTACCTCTTTTTCTCCTTTAACACTGCCTATCCATCTCTATCAATCTTTGTTTGAAAATTCATATAGTCGCTCCCCAATTAAATGAAAGTTTTTAGATACTGCTAATTAAAATGACTTACTGTGACTTTAATCGAGATGTAACTATATACCAAGCACTTAGTCAAGCAGTTGATATTTACTATCTCATTTACTTTTTATGACATCCATTTATACTAAGCATTAGGCCTATTTTAAATGCAGAAAATGGGTATCAGAGAAAGTTCCTTGACCAAAATGTCACCTAGCTGGTTAACAATAGCACCAGGATATATTTCTTTTTTTCTCCTTCTTGCTTACCATTTTATAACATAATATATATTTAATTATGTATGTTGTTATTTGCCATTAGAATGTAAATTTAAGGGCAGAGGTTTTAATCTGTTTTTGTACACTGTTGTGTCTCAAATAATTCTTACCTCTAATAATATCTCTGTCCCTGAACCAACCAATCAATCAGTCAATAAGATAAGGGTACAACATGGAATTTACAATGTAATATCTCTTTTATATAAAAAAGAAATGATTCAAATCATGATTTTATCATTACTTAGCAGAGCTCAAATTTCAGGTGTTGCTTACTGCATACTTGTATGAATTATTTTAAAAACCAGAAAATTTAGATAAACTAATGATACATTGTGAAGAATCTAAATCAATGCCTCTTTGTTGGTAGTAAGGAAAGCAGCATAAGTATGTTAATTCTCCAAAATATAAGCAAAATCTTGAAAACAACAAGCATGTATATACTAAGACTATAAAAGTGTTAACATTTTTTGTTTACTGATACTAGTATCCAAATCCTTTTGGGCACATTTGAGAAACTTCCTTAAAACATTTTTAAAGTAAATAAGCCTGTACAGACACCTTTTATTTGTTACACACTGAAAGTATTAGATAAGGGAGATAAAACTCTGAAGTTGAGTCATAATTTTCATGTTATTCTTAAAAATCAACTTTATATACCAAACATCCTTCCAGAATCTTCTGAGATTGTCTCCCATTCCCTGCTGATTTATCTATATCCTTTTATTTATAGTTGACAAGTAGTAATTGTACATATTTAAGGGATACAAAGTGACATATCCTTACATGTATACAAAGTGTAATGATCAAATTAGGGTAATTAGCATATCTACCACCATAAAAATTTATCATTTCATTGTGTTGTGAACATTCGAAATCCTCCCTTCCAGCTTTTTGAAAGACCACACTAAATTAGTATGAACCATACCCATCCTACAGTGTTGCAGAACAATAGAACTTACTCCTTCCATCGAACTGTAGCTTGGTATAGTTAACCAGCCCCTCTTTAGCCTCTCCTGTTTCCCACCCTTCCCAGACTCTGATAACCACAACTTTACTCTCTATTCCTATGACCTCAATTTTTTTTTAGCCTCCACATGAGTGAGAACATGTGGTATTTATCTTTCTATGCCTGGCATATTTCACTTATAAATGTCCTCCAGGCTCATCCATGTTGTTGTGAATGACAGGATGTCATTCCTTTTTACTGTCAAATAGTATTCCTTTGTGTATATATACCACAATTTTATTATTGATGTATCTGTTGATGGATATTTAGGTGGATGCCATATTTGGTCTATTGTGAATTTTCTAGGATTTTGAACTCTCTACTGAAATATTTAGGTTTTTAAAATTATGTTTAAACATTATTATTTTTAACTACAAATATATATTTATGTCAGTAAATCAGTTGTGGTATATATTTAGTGATGGTATACTCTTTTCCTGAGAGCTTTTATTCTGAAAATGTAGATTAAAAATGACACACTCATAAATCTTAAATACCACATTCATGTGTAACAAAAAATAATTTCCCTTTGATTTGCTTAACAGAAAACAAAACAATATTGTAAACTGTCAAAGAAGAAAGCAATCATGGTTCCACTGGGAAACAAAAGTGTATTTCTTTTCTGAATACTGAAGCACTATCTGTACAATATCAAAAGCATTTAAAAGCCTAATCAGACAGATGCCACCATGGGAACAGAAGAGCCTACTTTTCTTCTTTCAAAATCCTGGTTAAGCCACAAATAAAAGAAAATGGGGTATCAGGGATAAAAATGGTTAAAATGCCATTTATGACCATTCCATTTTCTTTTATAAAATATTTTAGGATGTAATATTTAATATTTCTAAAAGGCCTTAAAATAGTTTTTAACCAGAATAATAAACCAAGCACCATGAACCCGTTTCTAATTTTCAAAGTGTACCATCATAGCATTGTTGATGCTATTTCTGGAATTTCATTCTATTTTCATGGTTTTTTTTTTGTTTTGTTTTGTTTTGTTTTGTTTTGTTTTGTGATGACAGATTAGGATTGGGGACAGATAACTGATTTCTCTCAAGAAGAATCTTTATTTCTTGGGTAACTTTTCCAACAAGTAATACATCAAAAAGAGTGAGTTATGGGTTTCAAGATACAAGCAGGTATGCTGGAGCAAGTTTTCCACAAATAACTTGCTACATTATTTTAATTTCTGAATGGCCCAAGATTGAGATACCCAATCATATGCCAAATTTCATTGTTCTTTCCTAATGGTTTACTTTAGAAAAGGTGCTCAAAATAAAATTGTTGCAGTCCATAAATATTAAATGAATTATTTCCCTATGCCCAGCACTGTTGCAGGTGGTATGTAAACAATAATAAATGAGACAGACGGAACCCCATTCTTATAGTGCTGACATTTAAATAGGGCAAAATGATTGAATATTTAATGCCCCTAAAGAGGTAGACAAGATTCAAAAGAAAGCAAATAATGCAATGGTATATTTTTATATTGGTAGAGTTAATAAAGTATCAAAAGAGTATATATTATTAAATTAATAATTTCTTCACCTCTTGATCGTTCTATTTTATATATATCTCTTTCATATTTACTCAAATAACACATTTGTTATGTTTTATAGATTTAAAAACATTTTTCTCTTACAGTTAATTTATATGACCTGTAAGTAATCTCAGAAACATGAGCAAATTTGTGTAAAATGAGTCTGAACATTCCAAGTAGCTGGGATTACCAGTGCTCGCCACTACACCCGGCTAATTTTTTGTATTCTTTTAGTAGAGACAGGGTTTCACCGTGTTGATAGAAAAGAGAGCCCACAGAGCCAAGTTCTTTTCACCAAATTTCAGAAAAGTTGATAAAGTCATCTAAATGTGAACAATATTTTAAATGACTTGTAAGGACTGTCTAGAGGAAAATAAAGAGCCTCATTTACTCGTAGATGCTGATGAATCAATTTCTTCCCGAGGCCATGATATTAGTATGTCACCTCTATAGATCGTCCTAGGTGATTTGGCATATATCAAAAAGAAAAAAAAAAAAAAAACAGTATACTCTTTCCATATGGATTACAATAGGTTATGTCAAAATTAGCTTATCTAATCAATTATTTAATCCAATGAAAAATAATGGGAAATATACTAAAATGTTGGCTCTGCTAAAAAGAAAAAAATCAAAAGAAAAGTTATTTATCATCAACTGCTTTTCTTTATAAAGAATAGATCCGATGCTTAGAGAATGATGGAATAATTAGGCCATCTGCTGGTAAGCGGCAAATAGGCAAACTTTACACATCCAGGCTCAACCAAAGCCACCTCAATGGTACTTAAGGGACTCAGGGAGTCAATTAGAAAAGGGAAGCATTGTTTTTCTCTGTCCACATTAATTGGTAATCTTTCACATTTAATATTTTCAATTGCAGTAATTTAACTTCATAACTTTAAACACTTTTAATAGTGGTAAGGGGCTACAACAGTAGGTAATTATAACTATTGCTTGCATCATTTATTTCTTCGCCAATATTTATTGATTGTCTACCATGTATAAAGCAAGGTTTTAAACATTAGGGACAGAGCAAAATACATGACACCTTTCTTACTCTCACAGAACTAATATTTTAGATAGTCAGGTATTTAATTAACATACTAAATTTTAATTTTTTAAGAGTGGAGTAAACTGAGCTAGAAAGTTTCATAGTTTATAGCAGACAACTTATTTTCAATTTAGTTTCTAGAGAGAAAAACAATAATTCTTCAATATCTGTTTTGGAAAATACTAGCTCATCATTTTATCAGCCAAGGTCAAATTGAATAAATGGTGCTAAAAGGCACTTCTGAGGATTCTTGGCCCTTATACATTTGACTGGATCTAATATCAGTGATCTTATTGTAGTAATCCATGGAAATGACAAATCTCCGTTACCAGGGATTTTTTTGAAAGTAGGTTTTCTTTGAAGCAATAACGAATGACTTTCCCTTCAGTATGAAGGACAGAACAAGTATTCCAGCCTTGAGGATATTTGCATCAGGTCATCCTAAATATAATTCATTGATGTTACTGCTGAACCTTCTGCTAACACTACTGAATCTGTTCTCCAGGTAAATTGAAGACTTCAAATTTTCCAAAAACTACAACTTGGCACCATTCCCAGGATTTTACTTGCACACACATACACACACACATACAACCACTCTTGCAAGTTCATTTCTAGTTTATAGGATTCTGCAAAAGAAACAAATTATCTAATTAGTACTCAAATTGCCTAATTAATAACCAAATCACCCAATTAATATCAATTCTGGAACAGTTTTATTTCATTGCTGTCAACATATTTCTTCATGTAATTCTTTATGGTCTACTCTCTATTCCTATTTTTCTCTATAGATTTCATTCACAAACAATTCATGTTTCAACCATATAAATCAATGAATCTCTTTTATTCATTCATCTAAATAGCACTAAACTTACTTCAAATCTTTATTGTTTGATTGCAATGGGCTTCTGAAGCCACCACAACATATACACCAAGAGGAGAGAAAAAGGGAGAATAGGATCCCCCAGGAGAATTTGTCTCTCTGGTTACATTTACATGTTTAAAGGAGAAATATTTTCTAAGAGGTGCCACCTTCAAATATGTCCTGGACTGTGCCTGAAATCAAGAAATTAAACCTACAAGGTTTCTATTTTTTGTGAGTGAGAGTCTAAGGCAGAAAAGGTAACAACCACCAGAGTTATCTTCCTAAAACAGAAATACAGGACTTTCATTGTCCTTACATTGCCTGTAAGGACACAGACAACTTTCCTTGCAGTCTACATGCAGCCTCCCTGTTCTCCCAGCTTGTCCAAGGCACAGGAACAAGGAAAGAAGGGCTTTACGAAAACATACACCTGGGAGTCAAAAAGAGTCCTAAAGCACACACACACATACCTTATTAGGAAACATCTGGCCCAGTGATTAAGGCAGTGGCACTGGAGGAAGAATTGCCTCATGGCAGCAGCAGAACTGCACTTCAACACAAGCAAGGCTGCATCTCAAGATGGTAGTGCCTGGATCTCTCCAGCATAGTGCAGTGTAGCATACTAAGGCATGATTGAGGGTGGTGCTGCTCTGCATTGATAATTGAAGAGTATTTATGGTTAAGATGTGACTTTTGTGGGTCTTGAAGATAAAGGTTATTTTAACTATGGGTACAGGAGGCAGGTTGGCTGAGAGTAATAGGTTTCCTCTTATGGATTTTCCATGCTCTGTGTTGTTGACACACATGCATTCTGCTATTAAAACATTGTATGATTTTAGGTAAGACACTTCACTTCTCTGAGCTCACTTTTTCTGTTAGATAAAGATGATAGTAATACCTATTTCTTGGAGTGGTTTTGGGAAAGAGGTAAAGTAATGCATGAGGATATACATTGTGTTCTTTAAAGCATTATACAAAGGTAGAGTTAGTAAGCACTGGAAAGCTAAGTCATAAATGGCTCCATATATTAACATTTTAGTGACTAAAATAGAATTCTAATTATCTTACTGGTATTCCTATACTCAGTAAAATAAATTACATAGCTTGCAAGGATACACACACACACACTCACATACATATAGTACATGTAGTCACTCTCCTATAGGACTTAGGACTCAAAGCTTTGTTCAATTTGAATCTTTAAAAATGTAACTCATAGATATTTTGCTGTTTTCTGACTTTGGCCACTTGAACAAAAGTTGCCTAACATTAAATCCTAAAAATAAATTCAAAGCTATTATTGATTCATCAAAAATAATTGCAAGTCAATCTACTTTCCCAGGTTCATCTTGCCGAATTAACTTCCTGATTTCTTACTATTTTATTGCAGACTCCTAGTGTTTACCCAATCCACGTTCTACTATTCTTCTGTGCCTTTGACCATGTGAATCCTTAATTTTTTATCATTATTTTATCTATTTGATAAAATAATTCTTGTTTTTCAAGGCTCAATATATACTATTTCCTTAGTGAAGCTATCCCCAAATTCTCTATCAGTATTGGGACATCCTCTTTATGTAGTTCTTTCTACCTCTACTAAACATGAGCCATTATTTTATAAATATTATTAATATGGATGTTCCTAAACTCTTAAAAGCAGTAATATTGTGCTGTATATTCATGCATTTCTGTACCTAGCCTAGTGTATAACATATGGCAGATCCTATAGTAATTGAAATTTTCTTTTAAATATGTACTTAAATGTAAGCTAAATTTTCTAGTAGCTCATCACTTTGAATGAGACTCAAGTTTACTTTTTCTCTTCTTTGTGTACAGTTGTGAGAATGCAGAGATTTAAAAAGACTATGGGAAAGATGTTTTTGGCTGCTAGGTAGTTTCCCCCTTGAAACTCTTGGGATGACAGAATAAATAGTGCTTCCTGTTATGCATAGAGGGATTACTTAAACCTAAGGGACAGGGGAGATGGATGATTTTTCATGGTTAGGGTGGTTAACATCGGCCTCAAGACTACTGGTTAATATAAATGAAGTGGTCAACAAGACAAGAAAGGATCAATGAAGCTACTGGTATGGAAACTATGTTTCTAAGGTAGAATCCATTAAGAAACAAGGATGCCACAATCACGTGGTCAGCTAGGGTAAGGTTTTGAGAAGCAAATACTAGGCACAGCTTGATAAGGGAGTACAAAAGACTAAGCCACCATTTATTTCTGCAAACAGAATCAGACGATTTTCAGTGCACTAAGAGCAGAATGCACAGAAATACTAGGTTGTGCAAGGAGGGAAAGAGAGGCAACAATAATGTCTGAAATTTATGAAAGTAAACAGACTTCTGAGAACAACAATAATAAAAACTGAAATTTTTGTCAGAATATTTAGCACATTTCAATATGAAACTGAAAAACTACTTTTGTATATAGATTTCTTCTAAGGATCATCAGGGAAAAATGATGACTACTTAGGCTAAGACTAAGCTTCTAAATTTCCATAGTTAAAATATTTCATCAAATCTGGATAAAAGGATATTTGTAGTCAAGTAGTTCCCATCTTGTTATGCATGTAGCAATTTTTGATAGGTTGTACTAGTTAAGAGTTTGGCAAAACTATATGTCATTTATTCATAACATATATAGGTTCTTTTTTAAAAATAATGACTACTCAGATTGAAAGGCCAAATTTGCATTTTATTAGCAAAGAGATACTTCATATAGGAGAGGGTGAAAATTTACACTTAGATGTGATTTTGATGACTACTCATAAATTACCCTAGATTATTTTCTTACGTCATTTCTGAGATGGGACCACTACACAGCAGTTAGTACATGCCTGATATCACGCCTGATGAAATTTCCTGCCTTCAGTCCACCTGGACTGCAAAAGTATGATGACTCAAGTACTTGGCTTTCAAGCTTTTGGTTTTCAGTGAAATTCTCAACATGAAAACACATAATAGAAGCACATTATCCCAAACAGTCTTCAAACATGTTCTTTAGAGGCAGAGCCTAAGACAGAGCCTCAGGTGTATTATAGCTCATAGAAGGACTCTGGAGGAAAAACCCATGAAGAATTACACAGCATAGGGAAAGGGAAGGGGCTGAGCAATGATGTGGTCCCACATAAAGTCTAGACTTGTCCTGATCTATCCCAGGGATAGAGAGCCCTGAAGTACACATTGTGATTTGCCAAGCAATGATACCCTGATTTGAGAGAGAGGAGCTGGGTTTTTCTGCCACGTGAGCCCCATGTATATCAGTCATAGGTGTTATGGGTGGAGAGACGTTGTAATTTCCCAAGCATATTCAGCCCAGTGGCATTTTTCTGGAGACCTAATGCCTTTAAAGCATACTCAAAGAACCTGTGAAATGAGGGCAGGGGCCCAGTGAAAAGAATCTGACCTGAGCTCTCAAAAACACCTACTAGCAAAGAGCAATGCAAGAATACATAATTTAAGAAATTGTATATATTGAATATACTAACATTAAACTCTATATAGTTAACCTTATAATTTTAATTTATTCACAATATATACACAGCAAACCCCTGATGTAGATATAGGCGGTTCAGGGGAAATTTCCACTGTTTAAATTATATTGTAACATTAGATTGGTGCAAATGTAATTCTGGTTTTTGCCTTTAAAATTAATTTTATGACCTAGCTCACTTAACAAAATTATTAGGATTTTTGTATTTATTGGCGAGATTTATACATTTCTTTTCTCATTCTGTTGCATGGAGATACTTGTGAGAAAGAGAAAACAAGATAAAAACCTTAAAATATGATTCATTTTCAAGTGTTAATAATGTTTATCAAAGATTTACAATTTTGCTAGTATTTTGTTTTATTTTTATTTCAATAAGTTTTGGGGGAATAGGTGGTGTCTGATTACATGAATAAGTCCTTTAGTGGAGATTTCTGAGACTGTGGTGCACCCATCACCCAAGCAGTGTACACCGCCCAATGTAGAGTCTTTTATCTCTCATACCTCTTCCATCCTCTCCCCCAAAATCTATTGTATCATTCTCCTTTCTTTGTATCCTCATAGCTTAGCTCCCACTTACAAGTAAGAATATACAATGTTTGATTTTCCATTCCAGAGTTTTTTTACTTAGAATAATGATCTCCAATTCCATCAAAGTTGCCAACAATGCCATGATTTCATTATTTTTTATGGCAGAGTAATACTCCCTGGTGTGTGTATATGTGTATTCCCGTGTGTGTGTGTGTGTGCGCGCACATACATAGCACATTTTCTTTATCCACTAGTTGATTTATGGGCATTTGGGCTGGTCCCATATTTTTGCAATTGTTACTTGTGCTGCTATAAACATGCATTTATAAACATGTTTCTTTTTAGTGTAAGGGCTTCTTTTTTGTATAATGATTTCTTTTTTTTCCTTCTGGGTAGATACCCAGTACTGGGATTGCTGTATCCAAAGTAGGTCTACTTTATGTATTTAAGGAAGCCACATACTGTTTTCCATAGTGACTGTATTAGTTTACATTCCCAGCAGCAGTGTAAATGTTTTCCCTTTTCATCACATCCACGCCAACATCAATTATTTTTTGAATTCTTGCTTATGGCAATTCTTTTAGGAGTAAAGTGCTATCACATTGTGGTTTTGATTTGCATTCCCCCAATTATTAGTGATGTTGAGCATTTTTTCATATGATTTTGGCCCTTTGTATATCTTCTTCTGAGAATTGCCTATTCGTGTCATTAGCCCACTTTTTGGTGGGACTGTTTGCTTCTTCTTGCTGATTTATTTGAGTTCCTTGTAGATTCTGGATATTAATCCTTTGTTGGATGTGCAGATTGAGAAGATTTTCTACCATTGTGTTGTTGATCTGTTTACTCTGCTGGCTGTTTCTTTTGCTGTGCAGAAGCTTTTAAGTTTAATTAATTCCTATCTATTTATCCTTGTTTTTGTTACATTTGCTTTTGGGTTCTGGGTTATGATGTCTTTTCCTAAGCCAATAACTGGAAGGGTTTTCTGATGTTATCTTCTAGAATTTTTATGGTTTTAGGTCTTAGATTTAAGACTTTGATCCATCTTGAGTTGATTTTTGTACAAGGTGAGAGATGAGGATCTGGCTTCATTCTTCTACATATGGCTTGCTAGTTATCCCAGTACCATTTGTTGAATACAATGTCCTTTCCCCACTTTATGTTTTTGTTTGCTTTGTTGAAGAGTAATTGACTGTAATTATTTGGCTTTATTTCTGAGTTCTCTATTCTGTTCCTTTGGTCACTGTGCCTATTTTTATACCAGTACCATGCTGTTTTGGTAACTATGGTCTTATAGTATAGTTTGAAGTTGTGTAGTGTAATGCCCCTAGATTTGTCCTTTTTGCTTAGTCTTGCTTTGGCTATCTGGGCTCTTTTTTGGTCCCATATGAATTTTTGGACTCCTTTTATTTTTATTTATTTTTTTGGTGTGTGAAGAATGACGGTGGTACTTTGATGGGAATTGCATTGAAATTGTAGATTGCTTTGGCAGTATGGTCATTTCTACCATATTGATTCTACCCATCCATAAGTATGGGATATGTTTCTGTTTGTTTGTGTTGTCTATGATTTCTTTCAGCAGTGTTTTGTAGTTTTTCTTATACAGGTCTGTTACCTCCTTGGTTAGGTATATTTCTAAGTTATTCATTCATTCATTTATTTAGGCAGCTATTATAAAAGGGGTTGAGTTCTTGATTTGATTCGCAGCTTGGTTGCTGTTGGTGCATACCAGTGCTACTGATTTGTATACATTAATTCTATATGCTGAAACTTTGCTGAACTTATTTACCACTTCTAAATCTTTTTGTATGAGTCTTTAGTGTTTTCTAGGTATGTGATCATATCATCAGCAAATGGTGACAGTTTGTCTTCTTCCTTGCCAATCCAGATGCTCTTTACTTCTTTTTCTTGTCTGATTGCTCTGGCTAGAACTTCTAGTACTATGTTGAATAGAAGGAGTGAAAGTGATCATCCTTGTCTTTCCCAGTTCTCATGGGGAATGCTTTAATCTTTTCCCTGTTCAGTGTAATGTTGGGTATAGGTTTGTCATAGATGGCTTTTATTACATTAAGGTATGTTCTTTCTATGCCAATTTGCTGAGAGTTTTAATCATAAAGACATGCAGGACTTTGTTAAATGTTTTTTCTGTTCTATTGAGATAATCATGTGTTTTTTGTTTTTAATTTTATGTGGTGTATTATGTGTATTGACTTGTTTGTTTTAAGCAAACCCTGCATCCCTGGTATGAAACCCACTTGACCATGGTGGATTTTTTTTTTATATGCTATTGGATTCACTTAGCTAGTATTTTATGAGGATTTTTAATCTGCATTCATCAGGGATATTGGTTTGTAGTTATTTGTTGTTGTTGTTATGTCCTTTTCTGGTTTTGCTATTAGTGTGATAGTGGCTTCATAGAATGATTTAGGGAGAATTCCCATTTTCTATCTTTTGGAATTGTGTGAATAGGATTGGAATCAATTATTTGAATGTCTGATAGAAAGCAGCTGTGAATTCATCTGGTCATGGACTTTTTTTTGATATTTTCAATATTTTTATTACAATTTCAATCTTGTTGCTTTTTTTCTTGTTTTGTTTTGTTTTGTTTTGTTTTGTTTTGTTTTGTTTTGTTGAGATGGAGTCCTGCTCTGTCACCCAGGCTGGAGTGCAATGGCACAACCTCGGCTCACTGCAACATCTGCCTCCTGGGGTTAAGCAATTCTCCTACCTCAGCCTCTAGAGTCGCTGGGATTACAGATGTGTACCACCATGCCTTGCTAATTTTTATATTTTTAGTAGAGGCGGGGTTTCACCATGCTGGCCAGGCTGGTCTGACCTCGTGTTCCCTGCCGCCTCACCCTCCCAAAGTGCTGTGATTATAAGCATGAGCCACCTGCATCCAGCCCAATCTCATTGTTTTTTACTTGTCTGTTCAGAGTCTCTATTTTTTTTCTGGTTTAATTTAGGAGGGTTGCATATTTCCAGGAATTTATCCATCTCCTCCAGGTTTTCTAGATAATGTCTGTAAAGGTGATCATAGTAGCCTTGAATGATCTTTTGTATTCCTGTGGTATCCGTTGTAATAGTACCTAATTCATTTCTAATTGAGCTTATTTGGATCATCTCTCTTCTTTTCTTGGTAAATCTCACTCATTTTCTGTTAATTTTATTTATCTTTTCTTGTTTCATTTATCTTTTGTATATTTTTTAATTGTGTATATTAAACCATCCCTGCATCCTGGTATTAAACCCACTTGATCATGGTGGATTATTTTTTTATATTCTGTTAGATTCAGTTAGCTAGTGTTTTGCTGAGGATTTTTTCATATATGTTCATTTAGTTTTGCTGTGTTCTTTGGTGTTTCTTTTATTCTGCTGGGTTTGGGCTTGGTTAACTATTCTTGTCACTAAATTTTAAATTGCAAAATTAGAAGGCAAGAATATATCTTTTGCTTCACTTCAGTTCTCATTGTTAAAACATCCTTTGATAATGACCTCTGAAGAATTGAGGGTCTTTTATGATTTGCATATGTTTTTTCCCTGCTAAAACTCATGCGTAAATTTGATTTCCAATGTGGTAGCTTTGAAAGGTGGCATCTACTAGGAGATGTATGTGTCATGGTAGTGGAATATTTACAAACAGATTGATTTCCTCCCATGGGGTGAGTGGGTTCTAGCATGGATTGTGTGTTTCAGGAAATTACATTGTAGAAAATAGTCACTTCCCAGTTTCTCTCCCTTGCATCCTCTCTCACCATGTGATGTCTTTAAACATGCTCACGCCCCTCCTTCTTTCTGTCATGAGTTGAAGCAGCATGAGAGCCTCACCAGATAAAGCTGCCCAAACTTAAACCTTTCAGTCACCAGAACTGTGAGCCAAATAAACCTCCTTTCTTGATAAATTACCTAGCCTCAGGTATTCCATTAAGCCAACATTAAATGGTGTATGACAGGGCCAAACATTCACAAGTTAATTAACAGCTATATACTTTTTTTATTAAATGAAATTTTATAAACCATCAGATTTCCATTTTTATTCTGTAAGAAGTTTAAAGTTAAATTATTAGAAAAACTATTTTTCCATTTCCAGCAGTTTTTTTATTTTACTTTCAGGTTTAATTCAGTTGTCTTGGATGATTTATTTCAAGGAACCTGAAAATTCATCATCTGGAAGTAGGCAGAGTATATAATATAAATAAGTTATCACAAGATAGAATGATGCCACTGAAGGCTCATACCTTTTACTCTTTGGCATCTGTAGAACTCAGAAAAGTAGTAGCTGCCCACACTAAGAGTTAAATATTCTAAGCATCTTCCACTCTTTCCTGAGCCAATGCTTATTTATTTTTCAGATTTTAAGATTGTGTTTATTCAGATAACACATGCAGCTTTGTGAAAGCAAAATGAAATGCTTGCTATAATGGTGATAAGCCTATGATATGTTTACTTTAGATTAATTTCTGATTTCATTTTAAGGAACAGTCTGAGAAAATAGCCACCTGTCACTGGAGATAAACTATTCACATATTCATCCACACAAAAATTACAGAATCTTCCTGCGTTTTACTTATATACAAAGCTCAACAACATGTAGGGAAGTTACAAAAATTACAAGAATCCTAAAAGAAACTCATTATCTAGCAAGAGTCATAGGCTCAATTAGCCACAATTAAATATCATGGGAACTACAAAGGAAAGATGCTCTAAAATGACACAAGGGCAGCGATTTAGGAAATATATTCTTCTGGATAAAACCAGAGTTGAGAAGTTTTCTTAGAATCCATCTTTTGCACTAAGCCTTAAAGTATGAGATAAAGAAGAAGGGGAATAACAAAATTTTACATTGATCAGAAAATGTCTCTCAATAACTTTATTTATGACTGATAAGGTGGGGGGGGCGGTTCTGCGCAGACGTTGAAACATCAAGTTTCTCTAAGAACAGGGGCCAGAGAATTTCCTGACATGTAAATAGAAGGAAATTATAAACACAATTTTTTTCTCATTAAAATAAATTACCTTTGGTTATTTTTAAACCTTGAATAACTTTCAGAAATCGCACATGATTAGACTACTTTGGGTCAGGTGCCCACCCTTTCCCCAGGGAAAAAATACAAGTTCTTGATTAAATGTTTCATTAAGATTACATACAGCAGAGAACAGCAAGATCTCCAAAGAAAAGTAGGCATGTTATATTTAGAAGAGGTAACTGGCTGGGCATTGTGGCTCACGCCTGAAATCCCAGCACCCTGGGAGCAGAGGCTGGTGGATCACTTGAGGCCAGGAGTTTGAGATCAGCCTGGCCAACATGATGAAACCCTATTTCTACTGAAAATACAAAAATTATCCAGGCATGGTGACCCACACATATAGGTCCCAGCTACTCGAGAGGCTGAGGCACAAGAATTGCTTGAATGCTAGAGGCAGAGGTTGCAGTGATCTGATATGCCACTGTACTGCAATCTAGGTGACAAAGTGAGATCATCTCAAAAAATATTAATACATAACATATATATTTTATAAACACATATGAATATAACATACACAATATGTATTACATATATGAAGAGGTTCAATACATGGATAAAAGCAAGTATTGATTCCTCTGCAAGGAAAAGCCAAGTTAGTACAAATATTACCTTGTCATATATCTTAGGAATTTTGAAGAATGCTAGATACGTAAGGTAAATATTTCATCTCCATTTTCTATCATTTCTCCACCCTGAGCCATATGGATGGAAAGTGTGTATATTCTACAAGAAAGATTCAGGGAATGGTAAGAGCTATAGAATTGTTAAGGGTCCCTTGACCATAGACATTGCATAGAAATATTGAGATGAGACCCTCTTCTCACTAAAAGTACAAGCAGTATGATGCCATAAATCTGGAGCTTCTGGGAGTTGCTACTTAAAGCCTTGGAATGTTTACCAACAGTAAAAAGCAGAGCTGAGAGAGGGATCAGGAGCACTTACCAATTGCATCATCTGAACTTCTGGTTTTAGTCATTCTTGTCCCAGCTAGATAAGTAATCTAATTATATTCCCCTTTTCTTTAGCTATTTTGAGTTGGGTGTCTACCACTTGTGGCCAAAGGATTCCTGACAAACGCCAGCTTCTTGAAGTTGTTTAGAATGGGCTAGAGAAAAGGAAATATGCCAAGTACACGAGTTCACACCAATAATCCCATCACGTTGAAAGGCCTAGGTGATATGGCTTGAGCCCAGGAGTTCGAGACCAGCCTCAGCAACATACACAGACCTCACCTCTACAGAAAAAATTGAAAATTAGCCAGGTATGCTGGTGTGAACCTGTGGTCTCAGCTACTTTGGAGGCTGAGGTGGGAGGATCACCTGAGCTAATGAGGTTGAGGCTACAGTGAACCATAATTGTGCCACGAACTCCAGCCTGGGCAACAGGGTGAGACCTCATCTCAAAAAGCAAAGGAAAAAATAATGAAACATAAGGCAGAGAGAGAGAAAAAAAAAAAAAGAAAGAGAAGTGAAGCTACTCACACTATTTTCAACTTATAAACCACACAAAATCTGAATTATAGAAACCATATTTTGGCCAACACAAGATACCACATGTTGTCTGTTAGTTCAGAGTGCTACCTAGGTAGCAGCATTCAATGGTTAATGAGCACGAAATACTTAAACTACAAGGTGACTGAGTAATTACAGCTTCAGCTGAGATCTAGAAATCTGGATACTACTTCTAATGCTACCACTGGCATTTAGGTTACTGTGGGCCAACCTTTTGAATTTTTACTACTTGACATTTCAAATCTGTAATAATGAAAACAGTGAGACCAACAAAAGGCACAATAGTGCTGAGAAGTCATGTCTTATGCTTGCTCTGTAACAGTTCTTTGATGGATGCCTGTTTTCAGAAAATGTTTCTTCTTTCATATGGTTCTAAAATTCATGTGAGTAAAATTCATGCAATGCTTAAGAAGACAATTTGTAAAATGGAGATGGATAGTGATGATTAAATTATCTTTGTGTGATTACTAAGAAAAATGAGTCTTATTATAAATTTTAATTAAGCCTTGGCCTGCTGTGAAATCAGATGCAAGCTTCCTATAGCCATTATTTACTAATCCATGTATACTAAAATTAACAGAATTACTTCATACTTTATCACTTTTAAAGTATGATTTTCTTTCAATCTATATTTCAGAATTTTTGTAGAACATTTTAAAGATTTTTACAGTATCTTCAGTAAACATTTAAATGAAGATTTCTTTTAAATATATGTTGTACATTTATACTGAATGTGATAAAATTTCTTGCAACTTTGAAAAGAAATATTTGTCAAAATATCTTATCTGAGGTAGAAGTGTTTGAATCCTTGTCTTACAATAATCTATTTTGACAATTATTTATTGAATGCCTACTATATGCCATCATTGTAGGCACAGGTGCTGGATGTACAGGAATGGACCAGTCAACCAGGGCCTCTGTACTGCTGAAGAGGAGGCACAAAAATAAGCCAAACAAAAATAAACAAGATAATTTTACTGCCAGGAGGAAACTAAAACAGGATGCTTTGATGGAAAAAAGTTACAAGAAGATGCCTTTCTGAGGAGGTTACATTTGATCTGAGACCTTAATCTATGGTTCGCTATGCTGTGGGCTGAATTGTCACACCTACCATTTATATTTTGAAGTCCCAATCTCCACTACCTTAGAATGTGTCTGTAGAGATAGAGTTTTTAAAGACATACAGGTATTGATCGACTTATGACCTATGCAACTTACGACCATTTGACTTTATGACCACAATCGCTAGCCGCAACTGCTCTGCGTCTGGCAGCGCAAACGTTGCCCAGCTGGGCGTATGACAGTGCGGACCAGCTTCCGGCAGCACTACCATCTCCACGTGCACCATTTCAACTGTACATATAGCCTACTCAACTTACGACCAAATAGTGTTACAACTGGTCTGCTGGTCCCAATCATGGTCGTAAGTCGAGCACTAGCTGTAAGTTTAAATGCAGTCATCAGGGTTCACCCTAGATTCAGTATAATTGCTTTCCCTATAGGAAGGGGAGATTAGGACCCAGATACATACAGAGAAAAGACTATAACAGAGGGAAGATAGCCATCTACCAGCTAAGAAAAGAGAGCCCTGTTGACACCTTGATCTTGGCCTTTTACCCTCCAGAATTAGAAAACTAATTTCTATTGTTTAAGCCACCAGTTCATAATACTTTATTATGAAAGCCCTAGCAAACTAATGCATGCTACCAGGAAGGCATCAAATATCCTGGGATTTGAAACATTGGCCATTACAAGCCTTGATTCCAAATTTCTCCCTAAATTTAATTTTCAATTATAAACACATACACTAAGAACAAAGATATATAGTGATTCACAAACAGCTATTGAATCCAATAACCTCAAGCTCTAAATCTTTTATTTGAGCTTGTAATAGCTACTTCACTAAAAAAGAACATAAGGATAATATTTTAGTCTTAGCTTTCTCATTTTACAAATAAAGAACTACAAACTTCTATTAATGAAATGATAGATAGTTCCAGAATCACATAAGAGGCCAAATGTAGTGCAGAGACTAGACATTAAAATTTGAGCCTCCAAATACATGGTAGTTGCACTTCCCATACCATGCCAACAAAGATGTTGATAGATTTGGGGGCTTTATCTTGTTCAGAGACAAAATAATAAACTTTCCTTATGAAAAGTATATTACTGAAGTACATACGCATTTACAAGGACAAACAAAAGTGTTTTAACATCTGTGCTATAATATAACCATGACAAAAACCCAGACAATATCCCAGCTTCTTCTCTCTTCCCACTTCATAGTTTCAGGTGTTTATTTATGCTTGTCAGTATAATTAGCTTCTCTTATTAATGCTACCTTCTCATCCTGCTGCTATTGCGTTATTTTCAGGACCTTATTGATTTCGTCTTCCCAGTCACATCTACCTCCAATTCATTCCTTTCAGTTTTACAAGAAACAAACTGACCGTGCTACTTTCCATCTTAACAACTTTAATGGTTCCCATTTTAATAGAATGAAATTCAGAATCCTTTTTCTGACAAAACAAGTTCCATGATTGTGTCCTCTGTCTCTGTCTAAATCTTATCTTGCACTATTCTCATACTAGCAATCTTCTCATCAACAATATGAAACTGTTTACACTTTCCTAAGCGTGCTGTGCTATGTGTATATGTGTGTGTCTGATCTCAGAAGTAAGCAGAGTAGAATAAATAATATTTGAAGAACTAATGGCTGAGAATTTTCCAAATATTTTGAAAAATCAAACTAGACTTCTAGTTAATCATACATGAACTAGACAGTATGTTATGCCCAAACAATCCAAGGTGAAGACAAGTGACAGTTAACTTACCACAGTCAAAGCAAGAGGAAACAATATTAAAAGAATATGAAGAAAAATGGCACAATATGAGGGAACAATAAACAATAATAAAAATAACCACTAAGATTTTACCAGAAAAAATTCAAGCAAGACAAAAATTAAAAGGCATGTATAAACTGTTAAAAGTCAATAAAAATTATATATTCAGTGAAACATTTACAAAGAAAGGCAAAGTATGTGCGTTATCAAATTAACAAAGCTAAAATAATGTATGCCAGAAGATTTGCACTATAGGAAATGTTAAAGAATGCTCTTCATGCTGGAGAAAAATGACATCACATTAAAAAAAAAAGGAGTAAAGAAAATTGCCAAAGGAATAAAGAAAACCAAAAATGAAATTCTGTACATATAAACAATTATTTCCCTTATTTTTTAATTTATAAATATACAATTGACTGTTTAAAGCAAATATAATAACAATATAATACCCTACATCAAAGTAGACAAGAAAGAAGAAAGTTGGAAGAAAAAAGAAAGTTAAAAATGGAAAAAAAGATTTCCACCAAGATGGCTGATTAGGAACAGCTCTGGTACAGTTCCCAGAGAAAGCTTCGCAGAAGGCAGGTGATCTCCACTTTTCCAACTGAGGTACCAGGTTCATCTCACTGGGACTAGTTAGACAGTGGGTGCAGCCCAAGAAAGGTGAGCCAAAGCAGGGTAGGGTGTCACATCACCTGGAAAGCATAAGGGGCTGGAAAACTCCCTCTGATAGGCAAGGGAAGCCATTAGAGACTTTTCCTGACATTCTGGCATTCTGGCTCAGATACTGCACTTTTCCCATGGTCTTCACAACCCACAGACCCAGAGATTCCCTCCAGTGCCTACAACACTAGCACCCTGGGTTTCCAGCACAAACCTGGACAGCCACTTAGGAAGACACCTAGCTAGCCACAGCAGTTTTAACTAAGATCAGAGAAGAATTGAAGGAGACAGAGACACAGATAACCCTTCAAAAAATCAATGAATCCAGGAGCTGGGTTTTTGAAAATATCAACAAAATATGTAGACTGCTAGCCAGAGTAGTAAACATGAAAAGAGAGAAGAATCAAATAGATGCATTAAAAAATGATAAAGGGGATATCACCACTGATCCCATAGAAATACAAACTACAATCAGAGAATACTACAAATACCTCTATGTGAATAAACCAGTAAATCTAGAAGAAATGGATAAATTCCAGGACATATACACCCTCCCAAGACTAAACAAGGAAGAAGTTGAATCCCTGAATCAACAAAAAACAAGGTCTGAAACTGAGGCACTAATTAATAGCCTACCAGCCAAAAAAAGTCCAGGACCAGATGAGTTCACAGTTGAATTCTACCAGAGGTACAAAGAGGAGCTGGTACTATGCCTTCTGAAACTATTCCAAACAATAGAAAAAGAGGGATTCCTTCATAACTCATTTTATGAGACCAACATCATCCTGGTAACAAAACTTGGCAGAGACACAACTAAAAAAGAAAATTTCAGACCAATATCCATGATGGACATTGACGTAAAAATCCTCAACAAAATACTGGCAAACCAAATGCAACAGCATATCGCAAAGCTTATCCATCACGATCAAGTAGGCTTCATCCCAGGGATGCAAGGCTGGTTCAACATATGCAAATCTATAAACATAATGCTCCACATAAACAGAATAAAAGACAAAAACCCATGATTATCTCAATAGATGCAGAGAAGACCTTTGACAAAATTCAACAGCCCTCCATGCAAAAAATTCTCAATAAACTAGGTATTGATGGAACATATCTTGAAATAATAAGAGCTATTTATGACAAACCCACATCCAATAGTATACTAAATAGGCAAAAACTGTAAGCATTACCTTTGAAAACAGACACAAGACATGGATGCCCTCTCTCACCACTCCTATTCAACATAGTATTGGAAGTTCTAGCCAGGGCAATCCGGCAAGAAAAAGAAATAAAACATATTCAATTAGGAAAAGAGGGAGTCAAATTGTCTCTATTTGTAGATGACATGATTGTATATTTAGAAGACCCCATTGTCTCAGCCCAAAGTCTCCTTAAGCTGATAAAAAACTTCAGCAGTCTCAGGATACAAAAAATGTGGAAAAATCACAAGCATCTTATATTACCAGTAATAGTGAAATAGAGAGCCAAATCAAGAATGAATTGCCCTTCACAATTGCTACACAGAGAATACAATACCTAGGAATACAACTAACATGGGATGTGAAGGACCTCTTCAGGGAGAACTACAAACTACTGCTCAAGGAAATAAGAGAGGACAGAAACAGATGGAAAAACTTTCCATGCTCATGGTTAGGAAGAATCAATATTGTGAAAATGGCCATACTGCCCAAAGTAATTTACAGATTCAAGGCTATCCCCATCAAGCTACCTATGACCCTCTTCACAGAACTAGAAAACACCACCTTAAACTTCATATGGAACCAAAAATAAATAAATTAAAAGCCTGCATAANAAAAAAAAAAAAAAAAAAAAAAAAAAAAAAAAAAGCTGGTGGCATCGCATTATTTGATTTCAAACTATACTACAAGGCTACAGTAATCAAAACAGAATGGTATTGGTACCAAAACAGAGATAGATACCAAGGAACAGAACAGAGGCCTCAGAAATAACACCACACATCTACGACCATCTGATCTTTGACAAATCTGATAAAAACGAGCAATGGGGAAATGATTCCTTATTTAATAAATGGTGTTGGGAAAATTGGCTAGCCATATGCAAAAAGCTGAACTGGATCCCTTCCTTATACCTTATACAAAAATTAACTCCAGATGGATTAAAGATTTAAACATAAGACCTAACACCATAAAAACCCTAAAAGAAAACCTAGGCAATACCATTCAGGACACAGGTATGAGCATGAACTTCATGACTAAAACACCAAAAGCAATGGCAACAAAGCCAAAATTGACAAATCAGATCTAATTAAACCAATACTGACAAACTGGACCTAACTGCTGAGCTTCTGCCCAGTCAAAGAAACTATCATTAGAGTGAACTGGCAACAAACAGAATCAGAATTTTACAATCTACCCATCTGACAAAGGGCTAATAATATCCAGAATCTATAAAGAACTTAAACAAATTTACAAGGAAAAAACAAACCCATCAAAAAGTCAGCAAAGGATACTAACAGACACTTTTCCAAAGAAGACATTTATGCAGCTCACAAGTATATGAAGGAAAGGTCATCATCACTGGTCATTAGAGAAATGCAAATCAAAAACACATTGAGATACCATCTCATGCCAGTTAGAATGGCAATCATTAAAAAATCTGGAGACAACAGATGCTGGAGAGGATGTGGAGAAATAGGAACACTTTTACATTGTTGGTGGGAGTGTAAATTAGTTCAACCATTGTGGAAGACAGTGTGGCAATCCCTCAAGGATCTAGAACTAGAAATTCCATTTGACCCAGCAATCCCATTACTGGGTATATACCCAAGGGATTATAAATCATTCTATTATAAAGACACATGCACACATATGTTCGTTAAGGCATGGTTCACAATGGCAAAGACTTGGAACCAACCCAAATACCCATCAACGATAGACTGGAAAAAAGAAAGTGTGTCACACAGACACTGTGGAATACTATACAGCCATAAAAGGAATGAGTTAATGTCCTTTGCAGAGACATGGATAAAGCTGGAAACCATCATTATCAGCAAACCATCTGTACACAAGGACAGAAAACAAAACACTGCATATTTTCACTCATTAGTGGGAGTTGAACAATGAAAACACATGGACACAGGGAGGGGAATATCACACACTGGGGCCTGTCGGGGGATGGGACCTACAGGAGGGATAGCATTGGGAGAAATATCTAATGTAGATGACGGGGTGATGGGTGCAGCAAAGCACCATGGCACATGTATACCTATGTAACAAACTTGCATGTTCTGCACATGTACCCCAGAACTTAAAGTATAATACAAAAATAAATAAATAAAAAGTATAAATTTGCTGAAAACTCATGTGCATAGTTACAAGATTTATCTAGCAATTCCAGTCAATAACCCAGGAGTTGGTGTGTGGTTAGATGGATGTGAGGAAAAGTTAAAGTCTCCACTGATCAGAAAATGTTGACCAGGGAAGACAGTGAAGTCTCCTGCAGAAAGTATGAAACTGGGAAAACTAAAACTCGTGCTTTCATTTTCATGATGGGTACACTGTGCTGTTACCGAATCCCCAGGCTGAGATAAAAGATGCGAGGTGTTGACATTTTGAAGATGAGAAAACTAACTACCTTTAAACTTCACCAGGAGTCATTGTCTAACCACGAGTTAAGTTATTCAGCTACAGGTTTTGGTATTCAGTTTCTCTGCCACACTGTATATCACTAATAGATCATATCTATACATTTCCCTTCTTCCTTATCCTCCAGGTAGATAAAGCTTCCCCACATGTACTCATAAGAATCTATGTAACATCTCTGCATTCCATGACAATGGTGAGATCTTTCACAGATATTTAGAAGTTTACCAGGATGTACCATTATTTAAGAGGACGTCATCGACATACCTGATCTGTTATGTCTCTCAACTCTGCATTGACAAACTCGTGAGGATCCTCAAATCTGAAGTTCAGGAATCTTTGGTGACAGATAGTGGGGACAGTTGTCTACTGATGCCACTGTGTGAACTGAGACAGTTGGCTTCTGGTTTATATCAAGTGACTGATGATCTGGAGGTACCTGGGAAGATAGAGTTCACACCATTTTGAGAACTGCCTGAATAAAAAATGGGAAGTAGATTTTATTTATTTATTTCCTTATTGTTTGGAAACAGGATCTCACTCTGTCACCCAGGCTGGAGTGCAGTGGTGTGATCTCGGCTCACTGCAGCCTCTGCCCCCCAGGTTCAAGTGATTCTCCTGCCTGAGCCTCTCAAGTAGCTGGAATTACAGTTGTGCAACACACACCCAGCTAATTTTTGTATTTTTTGTAGGGACAGGGTTTTGCCATGTTGGCCAGGCTGGCAGAAGTAGATTTTAAAGGCCCAAGAAGTAAAATATATGGTAGCAACAATCACCGTCCTAATGAGCTTATTTCAAATCCTATAAAAGGGGCTTGTAAAAATAAAATGCTATGGCAAGGTCTGTTTCTATAACATTAAGATCTTTAAGATAAATCTATCGACTAGAAATGAACACTAGAAGGTGGTATTTGGATTGGTACTTGCATTCGGAATTCACACTTAACACAGTCAAATAGCTTAAAGCAAGGAAAGCACAGTATTCTGTTATTTTCCACTCCACTCTTTCCTTCCTAAAACTAACCGTCAATTTCCTAACTGGTAAAACTGCCAATAGTGTTTCCAACAAACTGACTATACACTTTTCCATGGGATTGATCACTAAAATTTAATTTCATTATGTCTTCTCAATCAGTACTATCCTCTATTTGATGTTATAGATGAAAATCCACAGGCCAACCTGACCTTCCACAGGCCAACTCCCCTTCCAATTCTGATTAATGATTCAAGAATCTCCAATCCTGTGTCAGCTTCATGGATCTGCAGCCAGTATAGTCACATAGGGTCCTGTGCTCATATGGGCCCATCCTGCCACTTCCCAACCGTCAACCCTGATTCTCCCATCCAAATGATGCGTCCGTCAACATTAAGAGATTAACCTTTGTACATTATTATTAACCAAATTCCAAATTTCATTTGGATTTCACTATTTTTATCATTAATGTCATTTTTCTAGGACTCTATTCAGGGTACCAGATTACATTGAATCATCACGTCCCTTTATTCACCTATGGTCTGAGACAGTTGTTCAGTCTTGTTTATCATGATCTTGACAGTTCTAAAGAGAGCTGTTGAAGTATTTTGTAATCCCTCAATTTGAGTTTGCCAGATAGTTTATTTCATGGTTATATTGGGCTCATGGATTTTCAGGAAGAACACCACAGAGGTAAAGTATCCTTCTCATCATATAGTATCAGTCATTAAATGCCATCAACATGACCTGTTATCAATAATGTTAACTGTGATCACCTCGCCAAGGTCGTGTTGGCCAGGTTTCTCCACTGTCTTTCTTCGCTTTCCATGCTGTCTTCTTCTGTAGCCTGTCACTAAGTTCAGCCCACACTCTGGGGTGGAAAAGCGTGTGTGGGGTGTGCTAAGCTTCACTTTCTAGAATTGGGTGGTCTACATATATTATTTGAAATTCTTCTGTAAAGATAATTTGTCTCTTTTCCTCCTTTATTCACAACCTATTTTTATTAGTATAGACTCATGAATATTTATTTCATACTTTGTGTTATGATCAAACCTGCATTGTTTATGATTTCACTCAAATTAGTCCAGCTTTGGCCATGGTGAGCTCTTTCAGACTGACTTCTGAGTACCTTTGACTTGTCTCTATTCTTTTGGTTGGAACTCTTCCTTTCTTTCTGGCACTGCAAGATGCCCTAGCTCATCTTATAGTTTCCCTGCCCCACTTCTGAAATTAATCATTTCCCCAAGGATTTCTATTTCTTCTATTTCTTTGGAATGATGGTTGTCAGAGCCTAGGATAGATAGAGGGTTGAGGATGGTGGAAGTGGGGACTGTTAATGAGCACAAAAATATAGTTAGAATAAGATCTAATATTTGAAAGTGCAAGAGGGTGACTATAGTTCACAATAATTGATTGTAGATCATAAAATAAGACTATAATTGGAATGTTTGTAACACAAAGAAATGATAAATGCTTGAGATGGTAGATGACCCATTTACCCTGATGTGATTGTTACACATTGTATGTCTGTATGAAAATACCTCAGGTACCCCATAAATACATATACCTACTATGTACCCATAAAAATAAAATTTACTATTTAATCTTGGATTTAAAAATTAAAAATTTAGTTACTCAAAAAGTTAACAGAAGCATTATATATTGACTGCTATACTTAAATTAATGCTATGTTTCTATTGTTATTGTAAAAGTGTCAAAAATACCTGAGGTTCTTATTTTACATATCCAGAATATTTATTGTACTTTGCACAACTATGCTTCTAATTGGACAGTTCAAGTTCAATAAAAACAGACTGTCTGAAAAAAAATAGGAAAAAAATGTGAAATAAAAGGTATCAAATCAATATCAAATTTGAATGAACTTATTATTCCAAATTAAATATAAAAATTACCCCACTTCATAAAAAAGTAACTGTAACAACTGTATGTTACACATGAAACTTGTATTTATTTATGAAAGTTAAAGTATGGAAAAAATATATAATGGAAACACTCATCTTAGGAAAACTGAAACAGCTGTATTAGTTTCAGGTGACCTATATACTATTGGACAATAAACCTCATAATCTTAAAGAGATGAGAAACATTTCATAATAATGAAAGGTCATTTGCTTAAGAGGACATAACCCTTCAAAATATGTATGCACTTTTTACATTGCCAGTAGCTAGTTAAATTATAATACCAACACCACTTACAATCCTGAGAAAAACTTAACATATTTGAAGATACTTTATCACAATACGTGCAATGTTCTATGTAAAAAAGTACAGACATTTAATTAAAGATATCCTAACCATAAACCATATTTAATGATTGGAAGACACAATATTGTAAAGCTGTTCATTTTCCAAAAACTGATCTATGTATATAAAGAAATCCAAATCAAAACTCCAACAGGCTTTTGTGTAGAAAGTGATGAATTGATTCTAAAATGTGTATGGAAATGCCTAGACTACCCATAAAGATTTTGAAAAACAACAACAAAAGAGAATATACACTGCCTGATTTCTAGACTCACTATAAACTTTTAGTCATCATGACATTGGGAAACTGGCTAAATAAAAAGATATTTAGATGAATATAAATAACAGAATAAACTAAAAAGAAAACTTGATCTTCACTTACATGGTCAACTGAATTTCAGCAATGGTGTTTAGGCAATAAAAATGGAGAAAGAAAAGTTTTTTCACCAAATGAAGCCAGGAGACCTAGATACCCATATGGAAAAATATATTCCCCAAAATGCATAAACAAGCTATGTGATACAGTCATACCATTAACTATTATTTAATATTAAAAAGGAACAAACTAATGCTACATGCAACAATATAGATGAACAGCAAGTACGTATATTAAAGGAAGAAATTGTTTATAAGGAAATTTTAAGAAGGCTTAATTATAAAGACAGAAAACAGAACAGAAGTCCACCGTAGGGGAATGTATTAGCACTAGTAAAAACAAGTACTATAAAATTCTTTGAGGTTGTTGAAATGTTTGAAATGTTCTGTTCTTGATTGCAGTATTTGTTAAATAACCATATTCCTTATAAAAATGATACAACTACATACTAAAAAATTTAATTTTAACTTGTACAAGGGGTACCTTAATATACTTGACTAAAAAACTTCATTTTGGAAAACTTTAACACATGGCAGAAACACATATTTTTTATTGCGTGGGCCATATTGCCAACTACAGTGTGATTCATTGGACTGAGTCAGAGGAAATTACGAGAATTTCCATTATATATAATCAATCCTTTTTCTGGTTATTTTTGAAGTGATTTTATCACTTTTCCTACAGTTACTGAAGGCCAAATATTAATCAAATTGCTATACTTTTAATTTGATTTATTCATTGAGGCAGACATGGTCACTTATTTCTGTTGTCTTAATTAAATCATATTGACTGTTCAGTGACCCGATTGGTTTTTGAAGATTGGCTGCCATTCCAGTTGGAGAATAAGTGGGTACCACAAAAGTAAGTTGATATGAATTTTTACACATGTGACATAAGCTTTGCGCAGCAGAAATACCATGGTTTAATTGTTAACCAAAATATGCTAACTAATTCATACATATAAGAAGAGTCATAGGGGATGAGTCTTGTATCTTCTTCAAGAGACGAAGAAACAAAAAGAACTGCCCATAAAGCATTCACTTATACTTAATACGGGTAATCACTGAATAATATCAAACAATGATAATTTCTGATATTTGTAAAACAGATAAGCAGTGTTGGGTGACAGTTTGAGAAGACATGAATTTAAATAATAGCCTGTCACTACTATCCTCACCACTTTTATATGCAACCATGCTTCTCTATTAATTAGACTTTGCTTATTTATTATGAAACTGGTTATGAGAATTCTGTAGAGAAGGGATACTAAATTAAAAATCACAAATATGTATCTTAGATTGATAGAGATATTTGAAAAGGAAAAAATAACTATACCAACAACAAAAATAATAATACCAAACACTAAGAACAGAACATCTAGATGTCTATTGAT
The DNA here is from genome assembly GCF_001604975.1 of Cebus imitator. Taxonomy (NCBI): domain Eukaryota; kingdom Metazoa; phylum Chordata; class Mammalia; order Primates; family Cebidae; genus Cebus; species Cebus imitator. Next base: position 82,459 of record NW_016108299.1, read on the forward strand.
AAAATGGTAGAAACGGACAATGAGGGATGCAACTATAATTCACTCAATGTTGGGAATTCAACGATAAAACTGTAAAAATTAAAAATGCTGTTTCATTGGGAAATTTTAATGGATTTATACGCAAAGAAGTAATCTATTTCAACTAGCTAAAAATCAGAAAAGATATTTTCTGAGAAAATAGGTTTTAAAATTCCTGCCATTTTCGGAGTTCACTATGTGCATCACCAAGTCAGAAGGTTCACCATCACAGCTACCATCACCATATAAGATAATGGATGTCATATGTCATATATACTTAGATAAACAGAGATAAAATATGGTAAAGCTGTTTGCAAATTAGAAGCAGTGATTGAAGAGCTAAGTTCCTAAAGCTAGAGTAGACAGACATACATATATTTGGATGGAGTAAGAATGAAGTAAAACAGACTAGGAGGAATACAGAATGGAAATCAGTGATCAGATCAATGACTATACCTCCAGTGAAAGCTATCAACATTTCATTAGCAAGCAGGGACTGTGAGCTGATATGATAAATAAGTGCAAAGAATGATAACGGGTTTGAGATTTTACTGTACTTGCAAGCTAGGTAGAGTAATCTATGTGGCATTTTTACTATGAAATCCAAAGTCCGGGTCCTTTCCTTTTTTTTTTTAAACAATAACATATAATTAAGCGTAGTTCATGTGCTTTACATTACCTTCTCAGAAATTATTCATCTTATAACTAAAACTGTGTAATCATTGACCACCATATTTCCATTTCTCCTACTCGTCTCCTACCTTTTGGAAACAACCTTTCTATTTTTCATTTCTGTGAATTATTTTATTTTACTTTTACATTCTGTGATACATGTGCTGAACATGCAGCTTTATTACATAGGTATCCATGTGGCATGGCATTTATCTGCACCTATCAACCTTTCATCTAGGTTTTAAGCTCTGCATTCATTAGGTATTTGTCCTAATGCTCTCCCCTCCCTTTTATCCCCACCCCACCACAGGCCCCAGTGTGTGTTGTTCCCCTTTCTGTGTTCATATGTTCTCATTGTTCAACTTCCACTTATGAGTGAGAACATGTGGTGTTCGATTTTACGTTCCTGTGTTAGTTTTGTTGAGCATGATGGCTTCCAGCTTCATCCATGTCCTGGCACAGGACATGATCTCAATCTTTTTATGGCTGCATAGTATTCCATGGTGCATGTGTACCACATTTTCTTTATCCAGTCTATCATTGATGGGCATTTGGATTAGTTACATGTCTTTGCTATTATAAATAGTACTGTAGTAAATATACACGTGTACATATCTTTATAGCAGAATAATTCATATTCCTTTGGGTATATGCCCAGTAAATGGGATAGCTGGGTCAAATGGTGTTTCTGGTTCTAGATACTTGAGGAATCACCACACTGTCTTCCACAGTGGTTGAAATAATTTACATTCCAACCTACAGTGTAAAAGCATTCCTATTTCACCACAGCCTCCCAGCATCTATTGTTTCTTGACTTTTTAATAATCAACATTCTGACTGGCATAAGACAGTATCTCATTGTGGTTTTGATTTGCATTTTTCTAATGATCAGTGATGATGAGCTTTTCTTTTCCATATATTTTTGGCTGCATTAATGGCTTCTATTGAGAAATGCCTATTCATATCCTTTGCTCAATTCTTGCAGTTAATTTTTTTTTCTTGTAAATTTGGTTACGTTTCTTGTAGATTCTGGGTGTTAGACCATTCTCAGAGGGGTAGATTGCAAAATTTTTGTCTCATTCTGTAGGTTGCCTTTTCACTCTGATGCTAGTTTCTTTTGCTGTGCTTAAGCTCTTTAGTTTAATTAGATCTCATTTGTCAATTTTGGCTTTTGTTGCCATTGCTTTTGGTGTTTTCATCATTTAGTCTTTGCCCAGGCCTCTGTCCTGAATGGTATTGCCTAGGTTTCATTCTAGGGTTTTTATGGTTTGGAGTTTAACATTTAAGTCTTTAAACCATCTTGACTTAATTTTTGTATAAGGTGTTAGGAAGCGATCTAGTTTCAGTCTTCCACATAGGGCTAGCCAGTTTTCCCAGAGCCATTTATTAAATAGGGGATCTTTTCCCTATTGCTTGTTCTTGTCAGGCTTGTCTAAGATTAGATGGTTACAGATGGGTGGAGTTATTTCTGAAGTCTCTGTTCTGTTCCATTAGTCTATATATCTCTTTTGATACCAGTACTATGTTGTTTTGGTTACTGTAGGCTTGTAGCATAGTTTGAAATCAGGTAGCATCATGCCTGCAGCTTTGTTGCTTTTGCTCATGATTGTCTTGGCTATACAGGCTTTTTGTTCTATATGAAATGTAAAGTAGTTATTTCTAATTCTGTGAAGAATGTCAATGGTGGTTTGATGGAAATAGGATCGAATCTATGAACTACTTTGGGCAGTATGGCCATTTTCATGATATTGACTCTTCCTATCCATTAGCATGGAATGTTTTTCCATTTGTTTGTGTCTGCTTTCATTTCTTTGGAGAAGTGGTTTATAATTCTCCTTAAAGAAGTCCTTTATATCCCTTGTAAACTGTATCCCTAGGTATTTTATTCTCTTAGTAGCAATTGTGAATGAGAGTTCATTCATGATTTGGCTCTCTGCTTGTCTATTGTTGGTATATAGTAATGTTTATGATTTTTGTGCATTGATTTTGTATCCTGAGACTTTGCTGAAGTTGCTTATCAGCTTAAGGAGTTTTGCAGCTGAGACAATGGGGTTTTCTAAAAATTCTGTATTCTAAATACAGAATTATGTCATCAACAAACAGAGACAATCTGACTTCTTCTCTTCCTATTTGAATACTCTGTTTCTTTGTCTTGTGTAATTGCCTTGGCCAGAACTTCCAATACTATATTGAAAAGTAGTGGTGAGAGAAAGCCATCTTGTCTTGTGCCAGTTTTCAAAGGGAATGCTTCCAGCTTTTGCCCATTCAGTATTATACTGGCTATGGGTTTGTCACAGATAGATTATTTTGAGATATGTTCCATCAATAGCTAGTTTATTTAGAGTTTTTAACATGAAGGGATGTTGAATTTTATTGAAGGCCTTTTCTGCATCTATTGAGATAATCATGTGGTTTTTGTCCTTGGTTCTGTTTATGTGATGGATTACGTTTATTGTTTTGCATATGTTGAACCAGCCTTGCATCTCAGGGATGAAGCCAACTTGATTGTGGTGTATAAACTTTTTGATATGCTGCTGGATTCAGTTTGCCAGTATTTTATTGAGGATTTTTGCATTGACATTCATCACAGATATGGGCCTGAAGTTTTCTTTCGTGTGTGTGTGTGTGTGTGTCTCTAGCAGGTTTTGGTATCAGGATGATAAAATGACCTCATAAAATGAGCTAGGGAGGAGTCCTTCCTCTTTAATTGTTTGAAATACTTTCAAAGAAATGGTACGAGCTCCCCTTTGTACTTCTGGTAGAATGCGACTTTAATTCTCTCTGGTCCTGGGCTTTTCTTGGTTGGTAGGCTGTTAATTACTGCCTCAATTTCAGCACTTGTTGGTCTATTCAGGGATTTGACTTCTTCCTAGTTTAGTCTTGGGAGAGTGTATGTGTCCCAAAATTTATCCATTTCTTATAGACTTTCTAGTTTATTTGTGTAGGGGTGTTTATAGTATTTTCTAATGGTAGTTTGTATTTCTGTGGGATCAGTGGTGATATCCCCTTTATCATTTTTTATTGTGACTATTTGATTCTTCTCTCTTTTCCTATTAGTGGATGAACCTGGAAACCATCATTCTCAGCAAACTGACAGAAGAGCAGAAGATCAAACACCGCATGTTCTCACTCATAGGCGGGTGTTGAACAATGAGAACACATGGACACAGGGNGGGGGGAAATAGGGGAGGGACGGTGGGGGGTGGGGAGCTGGGGAGAGATAGCAAGGGGAGAAATGCCAGATGTAGGTGATGGGGAGGAAGGCAGCAAATCACACTGCCACATGTGTACCTATGCAACAATTTTGCATGTTCTTCACATATACCCCAAAACCTAAAATGCAATAAAATAAATAAATGGGAAAAAAAAAACAGCTATTGGAGTCACTGATTTTTTGAAAGATTTTTCATGCCTCTATCTCCTTCAGTTCTGCTCTGATCTTAGTTATTTCTTATCTTCTGCTAGCTTTTGAGTTTGAACTTGCTTCTCTAATTCTTTTAATTGTGATATTAGGGTGTTGATTTTAGATTTTTCTCATTTTCTAATATGGGTATAGGTGTCATCAATTTCCATCTTAACACTGCTTTAGCTGTGTCCCAGAGATTCTGGTACATTGTGTTTTTGTTCTCATTGGTTCTAAGAACTTATTTCTGCCTTAATATTGTTATTTACCCAGGAGTCATTCAGGTGCAGGTTGTTCAATTTACATGTAGTTGTGTGGTTTTGAGTGAGTTTCCAAATCTCGAGTTCTAATTTCATTGCAGTGTAGTCTGAGAGACTGTTATTATTTCAGGTCTTTTTCATTTGCTAAGGAGTGTTTTACGTCCAGTTATGTGGTCAATTTCAGAATAAGTGCCATGTGGCACTGAGAAGAGCATATATTCTGTTGATCTGGGTGGAGAGTTCTGTAGATGTCTACTAGATCCACTTGATCCAGAACTGAGTTCAAGTCCTGAATATCCTTGTTAATTTTACATCTTGTTGATCTGTTTAATATTGACAGTAGAGTGTTAAAGTCTCCCACTATTATTGTGAAAGAGTCTAAGTCTCTTTGTAGGTCTCTAACAACTTGCTTTATGAATCTGGGTGCTCCTGTAATGAGTGCATATATATTTAGGATAATTAGCTCTTTTGTTGTATTGATCCCTTTACCATTATGTAATGCCATTCTTTGTCTTTTTTGATCTTTGTTGGTTTAAAATCTATTTTATCAGAGACTAGGATTGCAACACCCGCTTTTTTTTTCTTTCCATTTGCTTGGTAAATCTTCCTCCATCCCTTTATTTTGAGCCTATGTGTGTCTTTGCATGTGAGGTAGGACTCCTGAATACAGCATACTGCTGGGTCTTGACACTTTATCCAATTTGCCAGTCTGTATCTTTCAATTGTGGTACTTAGCCCATTTACATTTAAGGTTAATATTGTTATGTGTGAATTTGATCCTGTCATCAAAATGCTGTTTATTTGGCACAGTAGTTGGTGCAATTTCTTCATAGTGTCATTGGGATTTGTATTTTTGGTGTGTTTTTGTGGTTGTTGGTATCTTTTTTTTCTTTCCATGTTTAGTGCTTCTTTCAGGAGCTCTTGTAAGGCAGGCCTGGTGGTGACAAAATGCCTTAGCATTTGCTTGTCTGGAAAGGATTTTATTTCTCCTTCATTTATGAAGCTTAGTTTGGCTGCATATGAAATTCTGGGTTGAAAATTATTTTCTTTAAGAATGTTGAATATTGGCCCCCACTCTCTTCTGCCTTGTAGGGTTTCTCCAGAGAGATCCGCTATTAGTCTGATGGACTTCCCTTTGTAGGTGACCTTACCTTTCTCCCTGGCTTCATTTAACATTTTTCCTTCATTTCAACCTGTAGAATCTGTTAGGGTTGATCTTCTCATGGAGTATCTTAGTGGTGTTCTCTATATTTCCTTAATTTGAATGTTGGCCTGTCTTGCTAGGTTGGGGAAGTTCTCCTGTATACTATCTTGTTTTCCAACTTGGATTTCAACACACTTACAATAGTGTATTTTCCAACTTGGTTTCATTCTCCCCATCTCTTTCAGGTACTCCAGTCAAAGACAAATTCAGTCTTTTCACATTGTCCCATATTTCTTGAAGGCTTTGTTCATTCCTTTTCATTCTTTTTTTCTAATCTTGTCTGCATGCCTTATTTTAGCAATATGGTCTTCAAACTCTGATAACCTTTCTTCCACTTGATTGATTCAGTTATTGATACTTGTGTATGCTTCACAAAGTTCCCGTGCTGTGTTTTTCAGCTCCATGAGGTCATATGTGTTTCTCTCTAAACTGATTATTCTAGTTAGCAGTTCCTGTAACATTTTAACAAGGTTCTTAGCTTCCTTGCCTTGGGTTAGAACATGATCCCTTAGCTCAAAGGAGTTTGTTATTACCCAGCTTCTGAACCCTACTTCTGTCATATTATCACTCTCATTCCCCATTCAGTTTTGCACCCTTGCTGGAGAGGTGTTGCATTTATTTGGAGGACAAGAGTCATTCTAGCTTTTGGAATTTTCTGCGTGAAAAGGTCACTTTAAAAATACCAGTTTTGTCACCTTCCTAAGGTACTACTAGAAATTGTTTTTGTTACAAGAGAATGTGAAATATTTATTGAGAAATTATTTTATATTCTCCTGAAATTTCTGACTACTCTGAGAATAGCTGAAGAAGCAGTTTGCCTTTGCAACAAATACTCTACAAGAACAGATTAAGAATAAAGAGCCAACGTTATTGCAGATATCTATGTAGATTGGATTCAAAATTAGGCATGGTAACTGGGATCACAATAATATGGACATCCAAGTAAAGTGCAACAGCAAAAAGTTAAGCCAACTGTCTTAAAGTTTTAGGAATGAGAATAGGGGTGCTAAAAATAAATGAATGTTTTTAATGAATCATTCAGATTCATTAATTCAATAAACATTAACTTGTGATAGTCACTGGTGAAGTTGCCAGATACAGAATTTAGTGAGTTAGCTCTTATTCTCATGAATTAAACATTTTATAGAAAGACAGACAATATACCAATAAATAAATAAACAAGAACTTGGAAAGTGTCAATTATTAAAAATTACAGGCAACAATAGGATAAGAGGTAACTAGGTAGTATTTTTTATTACAGCAATCATAGACAGTAAGGCTTTAAACATGAGAGAAATTGACCTATGAGAGGATCTGAGAAAGAACTTCCCAGTCAAAGCAACAGTAGTATGAAGGTCTTGACATGGAATAACCTTAGGATACTCAAATAACAGCAACAAGGTTGGAGAGGCATAGAAGAAAAGAGAAGAAAGGCGGAAAATGATGTAGAGCATTTGGGGGTGGGTTTACACAGGATTTCATAGGCTGTAGTAAAAGTCCCAGTTTGATAAACATTATTTTGTTTCTATCTGTCCAGAAAACCTTTCTATTCTCTTCTAGTAACAGAATTCTTCCGTATGAAGCTGACTTCTCTTCCCAGGTTAAAAAATATATATATATGTACCTGACTAGGACCGGCACAAGCCTTATCTCATTCCCTAGCCACAGCCATTAGTGGAAGATGGGATACGTTTTCTAAATCAAGTTAATCTCAGGCATTTTTAAGACTTAAAGATTTATGAGAAAATACTTCCTTTATTCTATGTGAAAAATAAAACAATCAGAGACATTTAAATATAATAATATTCAAGACTTAGGGTCCAACCATGTTGTATATTAGAGAGCCACAGACAGTTACATACATGAATACATTCCATGTTTTGATTAACATGCTTGATTTAAGTTTGGCAACTTGCAACTGAGGAAGACTTGGCTAATATCCCTGTGAATACTCATCCAGCACAAGCATCTTTTTTACTCCTGTCTTGATGTTTAGGCTGAATTATCTGGGAACTCCTGAGAAATTTTCCATTTGCCATAGTTGTTAACTTATCAAAATTAAATTTTAACATTAGACTGAGAGCAGCTTTTAATGCTGTAAGATTTAGTTGATGATTTTATGGGCTCTATAGAATGCAGAGAGGATGTCTCCCATTGAATATAATGCACATCCATGTTGGCACACCCATGTCAAAGCTGGCCTAGGCTTTTGAGGTTATAGTTCTTGAGTGACACATCTTTTTCAATTCACCTACATAGGTCTCAGTATAAATTTGCTGCAGGCATGGCTATATTAAAGCACATTCTGGTGTTGTCTGCTTCACATTTTACCTTTTGTTGAAATGTTAATCCATTGATCTTGCCTCATTTAACTCTTCTGGAAAATTGTATACCAAATCTTTATTGATTTTTCTTAGCACATGGTCTTGAACGTAATTATTTCAGTCAATATTGTCATACATGCTTAAATTACTACCAGCATTACGTTGTCTTTTAAATTTTTATTCTGAGTTCAGTCTTCTTTGCTAATGTATGAGCCAAGATATCCAGTAACTAATTCAACTTCTTTAACTAGATTTAGCTCAACACTCAACATATACCACATCACAGCATGTTCCATGTCATGATCTCCTTCACCCCTCAATGTCTCTTGGATTTTATTTTTTCAATAACTTTACTGTTTCAGTCTTTGAAAACACTAATCAAGTCCAATCACAAACACTTTTTACCTGGATATCTGTAATACCCCCTAACTTCCCTCCATGAAATTACTTTGTCTTCTTACAATTACCATGCTATAATGTAAAATTAATAATTTAAATCTCAGTGAAATTATTCTAATCATATGATTAAAATCCCTTGGTACATTCTCATCAGTTTTTATATAAATATAAAACTCCTAAGCATGGTTCATGAGAACCTGCATAATCTATCACATGCTCTCTAGTCCAACAGCATCTCACACTACCTTCCCTTCCCATTAGCTTTCTGGCATGTTTCTTTCCACTGGCCATCATCCAAAAACTTGCTTCACATTTGCTACTATAAATTATGACATCTAGTTGTCTCCACTTCCAAAACTCGTGCCCCTTCCTCTTCACTTCAAGGATTCATAGCTAGAACCAAGTAAACATTTTGTCTTTGTATTTTCTGAGATATATGTTAAAGAGTGTGTTTTATAGGTAGAAAGGAGCAGAATTAGAATTGAGCTCTGAGAGATTTTTCTTTATATATATAATAAAATTGTTTAAGTGACAGGAAGGGGACCATAATTGCACTTGCTTATAATATGTATTTAGGGTGAGTAAGATAAGGTACATTGGACAACCTCAAAAATAAGTTTTGTTAGAAAAGGATACAAATCTTGACAATCACAGATATAAACCACTAAGTCTCTCCTAGGGTAGATTTTTATTAAAATGTTTTTAAAATTTTTAGGACATTTTTAGGACATGAGCCTATCAGTCTTATTAGGAATCTTCCTAATTCTTTCAAGGCATAGGCTAAGATTTAACAAAAATTTCTTCTAGTGCTGGAGGTATTTTTAGTGGAAGATACAATAGAATTGAATGCAAGGAGAAGTCATCTTTCAGGCTTACTAAATTATAATAAGAAACCTCTAGCTACTGCTATTATAAAAAGTTATTTTCCTGGAGTAACCTAGGAGGGAACATGTCGGAATTTTATTATAGACCAGGAAAGTTCTATAATTTTACTATAGACTGGAAATTATCATACCCTCCTCTCTCCATTCCGTAAGGAGTGGTCTCTACACTCCTTTTGGACAGCTTACTTTTACAATAGCTACTAGTTCAATTCTTACTAGTTTTCTTTTGAAAAGAAAATTACAATTACAAATTATATAAAGAAAATTAAAATTACAAATTCAAAATTACAATTTTGAATTTGAATCATGTGGAAAAAAGACTAGAAGGTACATTAAATTCCATAGTCATCAGACCAGAAAAACTTTCAACAAGATACCTAGTCCCTGCATCCACCTGTAGAGAAAAGCTCAGATAACGCTCCAATGCATGATAAAATTCCAGACTACTAAAATTGCCATAATAATGGCTTAAATTGACTTTTTACTTTCACTCAATTTCTTGATAGATTGATTCACAGTTGTTATCATCCTTTGTGCAGAGGAAAATCTATTCATCTCACTGATAATGTTTTATATAATACTGTCCATATAATACTTGGCCCTGAACTAACCAATTTGGAAAACAGGGAGAGAACATTCTAATTTCCCTACTTTCTCTCAAACATAAAATATTTTATCTTTCTCTCCATATATGTGTGTGTGTACACATACAAACACATACACACACACACACACACACACTCTGATAAAACTTTTGTTTAAAATCAATGGGAACTTACAATTTGCTGGCTAATTTAGAAAAAAAAATCTGTGTATAAAATTTTAATAGCAAAACAAGAATTCAAAACTGCTTATGGAATGTATACAATAAAGGAAAAAAGGGAGAAAGAAGATAAAAGCAAAAAAAGGATGGTGGGTAAGGGGTAACAGAGGAATTCAGAAGCGGGGGATGAAGGGAAGAAGAAAAAAGAGAAAGAAATGTATTTCCAATTTATATATATGATTTCTGTAGTAGACCCATGATGATTCCTAATAGTAGAAATTATTCTACATAACACATGTGAATAAATTTTATATTTATGTAGGCCAGTTCTGCTCTTATTTACCAATAAAGAAAAAGAAAATAAGAAAAACAAGTAAATCCTATTAGTGAGGAAATAAAGCTGACATTTTCTATACTAAATCTATGAGCCATTAAACATTTTTTTTACATTTCTCTGATTGCAGATTTAATAAAAAGTTTTTCTTTAGAGACTGCTATTTTTAAAATAATTTCTTACTATTGAGAATGCAGCACTGCAAAGACAATACTTGTTTGGATAAATTATTATGGAATGCTGAGATTTTTTTAAAAGACCCTTTTCAGTAGCTACCAGGGAGGAAAAATGATAACCACTGATTTTCCCCTAATATCTACATATCATTCCCCAACCTAGACCTGGAAATAGTTTTTCTAGCTTGAAAAAAATGTCAGAAACATCTTCTGTTGAATTTAAAGGCTGTCTTCATAGTCTTGTGAAAGAGGATTAGGAGAGCTGTGGGAACAAGCAGGTCTGGAATGTGCTTCAAACGCTGCAACTGTAAAAGATGAGTCATGGTTGTGGGGCCATCAAGCTGGGACAAGAGGAGTGTTGCACAGGCAGCGCTCAGCCTTGAAGGGTTTACACAATAAAAAATAAAATAAGTCTGTTGCTATAAAATGCAGGCCACTAAAGTCTTAAATTTTAAAAATGCTTTAATGTCTTTGTGTCTGCTTTGTTAGAAAGAAATAGAAAAATCTGTATTTCATAAATAATTTGGGTTATTGCCAATGGGGAAAGAAAACGTAGTGATTATCTTAATGGCAAATAAATTTATTGAGCTTTTTCTAAGCAGCAAGGCCTCAATTAACAGTAGCAGAAAATGAAACAGTAGAAACCCCTGATAGAAGTCAGGGTAGAACTCCCTTTATTTTATTCAAACTAAATGGGACAGTTAATACTGTGCCTTGAGCAGAATCTTTGTAGTAAATTGGCCATTTTCTTTTCTCCCAACAGATTCCAGGATGCCTTTCAGGACAAGTAGACAAAGGAATTAGTATCTGCCCCTTTAGTAGGGATTCTGTCCCCATCCGTCTTCTCCAACTCCCTGGCTATCCCCCTGTCAAATATTTTATGGGGATTAGAGGGGGAAATGGGACTAATGGGTTTTTGTCTGAATCTTATGATCTTCTAGTGCCATCTATTGCTGCTTTTATTTCTAACTTACATGGCCAAGTTTTTATCAAAGGTTCAGCAATTCAGGACTATTTCTAAAAGTCTTAAATGATTAAACACAGAGCCAATTAAATTCTCATCTCACATGGAATGACTTTTAGCAATATTTTTCTTCTAAATAAAATGAAGGAAAAACACACATATACGATCTGAGTTCGTAGTGGAGCTAAGGTTAAGTAATCCCAGTCCTGCTTTGTTTTGTTTTCTTAAAAACCCTCTTTTTAAGTCTGAGTTATCAAGATAATTATCTTAATTCTTTAATCTGAGGGACTCCATCAATATTTAATGGTTTCATCAAGATTAGATCTACCCAAGCCTCTAAGAATATTCTTGAGGAAAAATGCAGAAGTTGTAATTTCTTATTTTTCAGTAAAAATGGAATTTTATCTCATAGTATCTAAACTTCTATTCCAAATTATTTTCTCTCTTTTTGCCTGTAAAAAAAAGTTCTGTTAGCACTAATAATTTATTTACATGATTGAAGGGAAAAGTGGAAATGAATAACCATCTGATGTCTTCGATAGCTATAGGTAACAATTATGCTGGGCGAGAAATCCCACCCTACCTTAATCTGATATTTTCTATTCTGAATTGTAAAGGTAATTTTATTTACATAGACAAAGAAAACACTAATTAAATAATCTAAATTCTAGCTTCTAACAACGGGTCATGGAAATTATGTATCCTGTCAGTTAAACATTAAAACAAAGTGTGCCTCCCATGTGAAATGCATGTGTTCAAAAGATATTTTGCTAAAGTTGTCATTTTTGACTCGTACTTGGCAATGTTTTGACAGGACATTCTCATCATGTCAACACTGGCTGTGATTCCTGACTGTTGATCAACTGTAAAAAATGATGGTTATTCTAAAAATTAGGAGAGAAGTGAAAGACATCCTTATTTTCTTAAGAATTATTATCGCATAGGCTATTTTTTGTTTGTTTGCTTTTTGCTTATTATATGTGTGATTGCTTGGTTGTTTTTTATTAAGTGCCAACTGAGGGGAGCACACTGAGGAATAGAAAGTATGATAGAGAACTTGCGGTAAAATAAATGAACAAATCATTAGTCAAAAATAATTACATGCTTTTCAGGCAACTAATGGTGTGTGTGTAATATGGGGAGAAGTCATATTGTAAGTATCTTCCCATTATATCATCCAAATAATTAAAACCACCATGAGTTCCCTCCTTCGTCATCCTTCCTTTTTTCTTTTAAAATAGTTAGAAAATATTACATTCTCTCTTAGAATTTGAGGTCTATTTGATATGCTGATTTGTGTGTGTGTGTGTGTGTGTGTGTGTGTGTGTGTGTGTGTCCTATACCTAGCAACGCATGTGGGTATGTGGGATTGCTGGATCATATGGTAGCCTTATATTTAGTTTTTTTGAGGAAACCCTATAATGTTCTCCATAGTGGTTGTCCTCATTTACATTCTTACTAACAGTGTACAAGGGATCCCTTTTCTCTACAGTTTTACCGGCATTTGTTATTGCTTGTCTTTGGACAAAAGCTGCTTTAAGGGGGTGAGATAATATCTCACTGTACTTTGGATTTGCGTTTCTCTGATAATCAGTGATGTTGAGGACTTCTTCATATGCCTGTTTTCCATTTGTACATCTTCTTATAAGAAATGTCTGTTCAGATCTTTTGCCTATTTTTTAAATTGGATTATTAGAAATTTTCCTATTGAGTTGTTTGAGATCCTTATATATTCTGGTTATTAACATCTTGTCAGGTGGGTAGTTTGCAAATATTTTTTTTTCTGTTCCATGGGTTGTCTCGTTACTTTGTTTCCTTTGCTGTGCAGAAGCTTCTTAATCTCAGAATTTGATACTTGAAATATATTTTCCTATTTTAAGGAATAAAAGCATTAAAGAGACAACCTTTCACATTGCGGCTTAGAGAAAGATTGCCAAGACTAGGAACAAGATGTGGAAACTTCTTAGAAGTAATTGCTATCTACCATGTTCTGCGGGCAAAGAATAAAACAGCAAAATAGACATAATTTTGCTAAATATTTCTGACTGCAAAGGAAAATTTATTAGAAAATAACAAGTAAATCAATCTGTTGGAGACAGCATTATTAACAGTTTTACTAAAGAACCAGAAGAGGGCACTCATCTCCTGCAAAAGACAGCAAAGTTTTGTGGGGTTTTTTTTCCCCAGTTTGCAGATAGCAGATCATGGGACATAACTTAGAATACAAACAATGACTTATGACATCGTTATTAAACTGAAGAACCAAAATCTTGTCTAATCATTAGAGACAAATGGCTATCCTCTATTATTCTGTTTTCCACAAGGAGGAAATTTCTCTAAAAACTCTTCTTACCCCCTCACTTTCAAATTCTCTCAAGAGAGATAAATGACTTCTCAGGATGATGTAATTTTGAGAAAGAATTGGACTCTTTACTGTCAGATAGACAAAGGCAGATAAATAAACCATTCTTGCCAGGGTCCTCACTAAAGACAGCACACACTTCTGTTCTGCTTCTCCTTCTCCTTGCCTTAAATTTTACAAGGTAGCATCCCATGAGAGGCCAATGACAGTGAGCAACTAGATAAATATACCTATTTCAAGGATGCAATATTAGGAGGCAAATCACAACGAAATTGTGAAATCACGTTCCTCAACGTCAGCTACATCACTTACTCCCAACCGGTTTTAAACTTGGAAAGGAAAGAGAGGGATTCTTCAAACTCAACCGTTAAACAATAAGCTGTCAACTACTAAGGGGCAGAGATATGATTTAAACAACAACCTGAATAATTCTACATGCTTATTTCAAGGAAAGGAATTTTTTTAAAAAAATAATTCAGGAGAAATATCTTAATATCTCTCTCAAACTTACTGTAAGGTCGTCATGTATGTTATAATCATGGCCCACGACAAATCTCTATCGTATCCCTGTCACACTCAGTTTCACTTCTGGATACCCAGGCTTCCTTGCCATCATCTTACTCTTGACAGACTAAGCTCTATGAAACTAGGAAAATCTTTTATTAATCTATCTTCCTTCAGTTTATCACCTGTGATATGAGAGAGAATGAGAGAAACCACAAAAACTGTGGATATGGCTTTAAGTGGCACTTGCAGCAGACTCAACTCAAATAATAAGTAGCTAACTTTTTGTAGAATTACAACTGCCAAAGAAACTATTGTGCCCACCTAAAACAGTTTTTGACTTCTCAGGATTTTAAAATACCCATGAACTCCCAATGTTGTATGGAAAAGAAACAGGCTAGTAAATTGCCTACATCAGCTGCTTAGGGGGAAGGTAAGTTACATTTTTGATAATGAACCTCTGGGTCAAGAGGAGTCACATCACCTCTGAGGTGGAGATTATTTAAAATCACCCACAGATTTCAGAATTACATTTCCAATGTAACTTTCAGGTTTCTATTATTTGAGGATTAAATTAGTATATTTCAGTGTAGAAAAGGAAAAGAAATAAATATTTGCTGACCAGAAGAGCTGAGTGTGATAATCATTAGTTCTGACAAAACAAATATTGTCTTTTGCTCACACACAATAAAACGAGTGTATTGTCTGCCCCCTAGCAGCTGATTGGCATCCTGAGTTAAGATTGAAAGGGATGCTGGCACTTCTGGGCCAGAACACTCAATTTTCAATTTGAGACCCTCATGAATTATCACATTTCCTTCTGAGATAGTGATCAATTACATTTCAATTGATAGCAGCTCTATAGCCCATACTATGACCACATTGCTTGACTTAAAATGCACATATTGAGGAGAAACAAACTTGTTGTTTATATGTTAAGTGAGTCACATTTTAGGTTGAGTGACATTTTGTGTTTCTTAGCACAATGTTATGTGGTCAATTCAGACTTACGTAATATCTTTGCTGTCTAACTTCACTAAAATCTATCCTCAACATAGATTCCATATATCAAGGATTTATTAAAGGCTGAAAAATTATTTCCAAAGTTCAAAGAAAATAAAGTGTCATAATTAAAAGCTGTCTAAATCTACATTTTTCTAATCATGTTCAGCAACATAATAGTCTTAGGGTACCTTTATAGATATTTCTCTTTAAAAATTTTTGGTGTTTTAACAAAATTGATAAATCCTGTATGTTCCAGACCTTTCTTAATAACCAACAATACTAAAGACCCATAGGAAAGCCTGTACTCAAAAAGCTATTTTAACTTCATTTAAGAAAACTTTATCTGAGTTATTTGAGTACTGATGAAGAAATCAATCCTTACATAATAAAACAGCATCACATTTCGGTAATTTGAGAAAGTTAAAAGTTCAACATATTGTTAGTTCCTTATATTTAAATGGACAAACACTTTGACATCTTTGAAAACTATATGATGTCAGTTGCCATTTTCAAATGGCCTTCTAAAGGCTTACCAGCTAAAGTTTACCAGCTCATATCTACAGAGTACCCTCCCCTCCTTTGCTACTATCATTATGGCTTCTCTCACCTATGAGTGTTATGGGACCCCTCTTTCCTTGCTGATACCAAAGCAGTTCACAAAGAGAGTCTTCACTTACGTCTTTCTAAAAAGAAAATCTAAAAGATTTAAGCATTAAATAATTGGGTGTGAGACACACCAAGCTTTTGATTATTAACCAGTTCCCTCCTGAAAATTTTAGTGAACAATAGTCTTATTTAAAATTCTGGTTCTGTGTTCTCATATTCAACAATAACACTGAATCCTCCTATGATCAACATTTGGAATAACTTTCAGTAGTTTGACAAACACTTAACACAAAAATCCTGCTGTTTTGAGTTTTAGAGCACATTTTTTTTATTACTGGCCAACCTGACTGGCACAAGTGACCTAGCATCGACAAAGATTGTTTAAAAAAAAAAAAAAAAGTTTATTTCTGCATCTGAAGTCATGTGTTCACACCTTTCTCTGATTTTTACGTCTAGATCTCTGATTTTACCAGAGACCACATAATCCAGTCAAAGATATGTCTTTATTTGGTAGGAAAGGGCAGATGATGTAGGCAATAGTCAGGAAGTCTCAGCAAGGGAAGTATTTTCAGCAGAGAAAAAGAAGAGAAAGAAGGAAGAGGAGAAAAATAAAAGGAATAGAGAGGATGAAAAGGACAATGAATAATCATGGAGAAAAAAAGTCGCTCATTTATTTTACCTATCTTTTTCATTATCCACGTATCTCCCACTCTTACAGAGATCCAAACATAAAGATTCTGAGTTACAAAAATCTTGACCTCTAATGCACTAATGCTCACAGTCCAATTCAATAAAAATTTGCAGCACACATATTACATGGTAGGTATGGTGCTGAGTCCTTGGCTTTAAAAAAAAAAAGGCCTTTAATTGTCAATAACGTAAAGGCAGATAGACACACTTTAACTGACTTTCCCCAAACTTTGTATCTATGATACAAGTAGAAGTCTCATTAACTGAAACATATTGGATTTCTCTGATTCATTCTTTCTTTTGTGTTCTGACAGACCTCTTGATCTTCCTCAAATTCCTTTAGGAGATTTAGTGAGTGCCATGTAATTTCACCATCACTCATCTCATGACTTCCCAATGTCATAAATGGGAATGTGAATTCTTTGCTTAGGTTTTGTTTTCTGATGTTCTCCGAAGCTGCAGATGTGTGAGATACCAAATGACCAAATGAAATGGCATTCATCAGTTTACAGAAATGGGAAGAATTGTCTCATCTTTACTTTGTACCACACCATCACCTACACTCTGAAACAAAACTCATCACTCAAAGTCTGAGCTACATTCCTTCTCTTCTTTCCCCTCCTTCTCCAATCAGGTAAACTGTTATCACTCTTTTCTCTGCAAAGTGTAGTGCTAGTAATTACAATTGAATTGGGGATAAATGCCATGGTTGTATAGGTTTGTTTTTGTTTTTGGTTTTGGTTTTCATTTTCATGGATTCCAGGTACTAAATGCAGGTTTCTTTTCAGCAAATTCTAGTCCTCTAATGAATTACCTCATGCAAATAAATGACCAGATCATTTGGATTTCACCACCCTGATCAGATACTATAATGTAAAACTTTGTACAGTCTTAGCTAGAACAACTATCAAATAAGAAAAAAAAGTCAGAGATAGGGCTTAGAATTATTCTTATTCCATTTGGTGATCAAGAGGTACACATATACCTGAAGATTCATGTGCTACTTTAGGCTCTATGGCATTGAAATGGTGGAATAAGTCAGAAGATGAGAGGAAATTCTGGATTAGTTTGTAAATACCAGCATCATGTTTTCAAGTGACTATAGTGGGGAAGGGGCACCATAGATAAAGGGGATTTGGGGAGAACACCAATGCATCTCATAATATGAGTATAGACATCTTTTAGCACAATAGATATAGATTTGATTCATCTGCTTTAGTGGCCAATATTTTATTATATGAATTAACCAAAATGATCATTCCTAATGATGAGCATTTTAATTGTTTCTATATTTTATTATTATAAAAATAAACATAACAATAATAGATATTTTTAAATGTTTGACCTTTTTTGTCCATGTAAATTATTAGTCTCCTTTGTCAAATTCTCTAATTCTGCACTGACCAGTCTGCCTCATAAATATTACTGCCTAGGAAAAAAATCAGTCAGCAAATATTTATTGGTCCTAGGGTTATAACTATTATTAAGACATAGCCCCGTGGAATAAGAAGTAAAGTCTGTTTAGGGAGGTAGGCGATTGAACAGCATGATAGTAGTATGTACAAGGTGTTTTTATAAGCTGTGATAACTTTAGATAGTGGAAATGTGAGGATACACTTTTATGTGAGATATTGTCTAATCCAATTCTTTAAGGATGGGTCAGCATGTGAAATGTTTTAAAAAAGAATAAACAGCAGGTGCAAAGGCATGAAAATGTGAAGCAGTGAAGTATAAAAGAAGGCCAAGCATTTGCATGACCAGTGTAAAGTATAAGGCTAAGAGAGACGTAAAATATGACTGGTATTTCAGGTGATTCTAGAACTTTGAAGGGTGTTGTGTAGCACATAAGATTTTTAAGCTGTGAATACTATTGCTATCTTCATTTTAAACAGATCATGTGGTCAAAAGTTAGTATGTACAATAGATTGGAGCAGAAAAACTGAATGAGGGTAACTACTGTAATCAGACAATTATAAAAGTTAAACCTAGCTATTTTAAGAACTGAACAAATGTATTAACATTATAGTCACACGAGAGGGTAGATTTCAGAAATGTTTGGAAGGTGAAATCAAAAGGACTAAGTTACATGATTGTATGTGTAACAGAAAAGAGGTATAGTGAGGGAGATATAAACAAATTGAAAATGCAACTCAGAATTTCTATGGTCCTCTTGCTTCTGCAACAGTGTGTAAAACATCTCAATTTCTTATCATTTTTTATCTACAATGTACTCCTCCTCAAATACTGGCCAGTGTGTTAACCTGAAAACCGGATGTTGAAATATGTTGTGGGTAAATCAGTCTTAAAATATCCATATGCCCTTAAATGCCCTTTTCTCTTTTTCTCTATACTAGTTAGTTTCCCACCATCTTCTCAGCCTAAAAATTAAACTGAGAAGAATGAGAGGGTAAAAGTAATCAAGAAGCCAGGGCTTGAACTGAACATCAAGATCCATAGGTGCTACCATTTAAGTATGTCTAGACTTTACTTTCATATTGACTACCACTATTACTGTCCTATTCAAATTACTTGACTTACTATAATGGTATCCTAATTTGTCTTCTTGCTTATATTTTATCCCTTCTAGTAAATATTGCAAACTGTGGCTTGAATAACTTCTAAAATGTAGCTATAACTTGTCATGCTTGTGATAAAACCCTTGAATCTACTAACATTCACATAACTAAAGCAATATGTTCACATCCCAACATTTAATGGATATAATCTAAACTCTTCAAAATAAGTATGTAAGATTCTTGGTAATCCAGTCCCCCCATGCATCTCAAATCTTACACTCTTTCTTCAAATTTGGTAAATCACATAAAAGTAATTCAAAGTACATTTGGGTCTCTCATATCTTCCATGCCACAATGGAGCTCCGTAAACATAGAAATGTTGCTCATTTTGTCATGAAAGTCCTACCCAACATCTCCATCCTTTTAGTCCCTAATAAGCATTCAATGCTTTCTTTACACGTTTAGATGAAATATCCCTTTTCTGTGGTAGACTTTCATACTCTCTCACCACTCCAAGCAAGATTAAGCACATTCTACCTTGTGCAGTGTTGTATACTTCAGAGCCCTCTATTACAGCACTCACCAAAAAGAATTGCAAGTGTACTTATACATGCATATATCTCTAGGAGAGAGATAACTCCCTACAGTGAGAACTATGTTTTCATCTTTGTAATAGTATCACCTAAAAGAAGGCTTATCTCATAGGTAGGATTTAAAAGCTGTTAGTTTAATGAATGCTTATACAACTAACAAATAAATAATTCATCTTGGCATAATTTACAAATTGGTCACAAATAAAATCACCTGCATTGTGTTGGTGTGTAACAACTGTCATGTTGAAAAAATAACCCATCCTTTTTTTTCCTGGATGATCATGTTAAGTCTCTCTGACAGACTATTTGTATTTCTAGGGATCTGAAATCTGAGACTTTATAAATCAATTAAGCCTCTATACAGATTTTAATGTTCTATCATCCCATCAAGTAAATACATAAAAAATTTGTGTGAGTGTACATGTTTAAACCGCACCTGGTCATATATACCTAAACTTTCTTTACTAAAATAGGATCACAATTTATTTGAACTAATCCAGAAAGTTTGAGAACTGTAATCACTGATAAGGGGAATATTTATGCAAATCTAGTCTCTGAAAAAGCTCTGTATATTTCTTAGCTCTCTAAGATTAATATAAAAGTGAATCATGGGCTATATATAAAAGTAGTATGCACCCACAGACACATACATTAATACACACATTTAGAAAAGTAAAGCAGGTTAAGTGTATTTTGCTAAAACACATTCAGAGAAGAAACACCCCTTCCTCAGGGGATATTCAATAGTTAAATTTCTCTGAGTCAAAACAAAAGGACAATATTTTTGGTGAGTATATCAGAATATGAATCCAATTTTCCAACCTGTATTTACTTTACAGTAATATATTTTCCATATTCTCCAGACATATTTTTTAGTGTTTACATGTATTCTTATTATCAACCTCTGGAATTATAACAATTGTCACTTTTCAAGAAATATCTCTTATTTCACTCTTATTTTATATTTTCTGTCCTAAGATGATAAATAAATTTTAAAAATTGTGCTGATAAGCTGTTTGAATACTGAGCTATAAATCTGCCTATCATCTGAAATTAATAAATTTGACCTTTATGATTAAAGAATTATAGCCATAAAATCTGTATTAACAGTCCACTTAGAAATGTGATTATTAATAGTTTTGGCTATATAGATTTCTAAAATGATTTATACTAAAGGTTTTGATACATAATGATACCTTTGTTACTATGGAGGATCTTGACTACTAGTTTTCCAGGTTATTGGTGTTTTGAACAAAAAACTGAACAAAATGCACAAACAAAGCAATAAAAGAATGAAGCAAGGAAAGCCTGGATGTATTTAAATGAAAGTGCACTCCACGGAGAGGAGTGTCTTGAGTAAACAGCTCAAGAACACTGGTTACAGAATTTTCTGGGGTTTAAATATCCGCTACAGGTTTCCCATTGATTATATGGTGTACACTGTATGTAAATGAAGTAGTAGCTTGCAACCAGTCTGATTGGCTGTGGGAGGCAACAAATCAGGTGCTAAAATGAAATTACAAAGTTACACCTGAAGACTTGGCCTGCCAACAGTCTGATTGGCTGTGGAGGGGACCAATTAGAGTACTTTCATTTTTTTTATCTATAATGCAGAAATGGGGGGTCAGCTGGGGGAAGTTGCAAAGGGAGAAGCTCCTGTTCTTTCATTACTTGAACATGAAAAGTTGGGATTTCTTTTTGATTTAGTTCTAGGAAGTCAGTGTGAATTGGCTTTCGGTTCTCTAGCTCCATATCCTATTCTCCTGCCTCAGTTTCCCCTGAAAGATGAGATTCCCATAAATCTCTATGGGAGGCAGAGGGACCAACAGTCTTTCTTCTGTAACTACTTTATGCTGACTTGGGGCATAATCCATACCTAAGGAGGATCACAGAACACTTGCCCTGCTCTGTCTAGTGGAGATGGGTTAGCTTCTTGATGGCTGGAAGTAGTGTCTTCACCTGGATCTGGCTAAAAATCTTGTTGCATGATTATCTGAAATTTGATTGTCTCTAGGTGAGAGAAAATGAATTTGGTTAAGATATTTAACAAACATGGTCCAAAATCAAGGCACGTATAATAATTAATGATGGGCTTGCCAAGGAATGGAGCCATGAACCCCAAGTTAGCATTTTTGACCAGGAGCGCCATAGCTCAGACAGCTGTTGTCATATCTTAGAGACCCAACTGACTAGTTTTTTGGGTGGTATCTCTTACTAATCCTGATTTGTTGACATAAAAACAGCATTATTGCTCTTGAAAAAAATAGAAGCCACCTTGTTCAGCAGGTAGGAGATCCAGTCCCTTTCTATTTAGCAAAGTGACTGCTGCCAAGGAGTCTGTCTGATTTTTTAAAGTAGCAATACTTTGGGCAATGTCATTCTAGCTTTCCATAAAAATCCTTGGATATGTTTTGATAATAGGATAGGGAAGTTGCAAGTCCACTAAGTTCCAAGTCCACTAATTCCCATTCCTACACCTGCTGTTATTCCTAGCCCTATCAAAAATGGTACGAGTTGGAATGCTCATTTGGGCCTGGTGGTTGAAGTTAAAGGTATAATGAGAGATTGGTTACTGGCAGCTATATTGAATTCAGGGGCCAAATAAATAAGTGTACAGGTTCCAGTCCAATTGGCTGTAAAAATACACAGGAACTAGTACAACACAGGAAAAAGCCTACTTCTTTTTCAAGACAAAAAATTGTTCTCTGTGGTGAATTTGTGGGTTAGAATGTTGTTTGCACTTTTCCAAGTGGTTAAGGTCCCAGCTAAGGTGATGTATTAGTCCATTTTCATGCTATTGATAAAAACACACCCAAGACTGGGAAGAAAAAAGAGGCTTAATTTGACTTACAGTTCCACACGTTCTGCATGGCTGGGGATGCCTCAGAATCATGGCAGGAGGTGAAAGGGACTTCTTATATAGCAGAGGCAAAAGAAAATGAAGAAGATGCAAAAGTGGAAACCCCTGATAAAAGCATCAGACCTTCTGAGATGGACTCACAACGATGAGAAGAGTTGAGGAAAACCAACTCCATGATTCAAATTATCTCCCACTTGATCTCTTCTACAATATGTGAGAATTATGGGAGTACAATTTAAGATGGGATTTGGGTGGGGACAAAGAGCCAAATCATATCATTTCACCCTGTCCCCTCCAAATCTCATGTCCTCACATTTCAAACCAATTATGTTTACCCAAAAGTTCACCGTCCAAAGTCTCATCTGAGACAAGGTGAGTCCCTTCCACCTACGAGACAGTAAGATCAAAATCAAGCTAGTTACTTCCTAGATGCAGTGGAGAAACAAATATTGGGTAAATACAGCTATTTCAAATAGGAGAAATTTGCCAAAGCAAAGGAGTTACATAGCCCATTCAAGTCCAATATGCTGCCACCAAGACCCATGACATGCCCTGGAGACATTTTCCCCATTGTCTTGGGGATTAACATTCAGCTCCTTTTTATTTATGCAAATTTCTGCTGCCAGCTTGAATTTCTCCTGAAGAAATTAGTTTTTCTTTTGTATTGCATCATCAGGCTGCAAATTTTCTTAACTTTTATTCTTTGTTTCCCTTTTAAAATGGAATGCTTTTAACAGCACCCATTCACTTCTTGAATGCTTTGCTGCTTAGAAATTTCTTCTGCCAGTTCCCCTAAGTCATCTCTCTCAAGTTCAAAGTTCCACAAATCTCTAGGGCAGGGGCAAAATGCTGCCAGTCTCTTTGCTAAAACATAACAAGAGTCACCTTTGCTCCAGTTCCCAACAAGTTCCTCATCTTCATCTGAGATGATCTCAGCCTCACCTTATTGTTCATAATACTATCAGCACTTTTGTTGATCAAAGCCCTTAAACAAATCCCTAGGAGGTTCCAGACATGCTCACATTTTCCTATCTTCTTCTGAGCCCTTCAAACTGTTTCAACCTCTGCCCGTTACCCAGTTCCAAAGTCATTTCCACATTTTCAGATATCTTTTCAGCAACACCCCACACTACTGGTACCAACTTACTGTATTACCCTATTTTCATGCTGTTGATAAAGACATACCCAAGACTGGGAAGAAAAAAGGTATAATGGACTTACAGTTCCACATGGCTGGGGTGGCATCAGAATCATGGCAGAAGGTGAAAAACACTTCTAACATGGCAGAAGCAAGGGAAAATGAGAAGATGCAAAAGTGGAAACCCCTGATAAAACCATCAGATCTTGCAAAATTTACTCACTCCCATGAGAACAGTATGGGGGTGGGGGTAACTGCACACATGATTCAAATTATCTCCCACTGGACTCCTCCCACAGTATGTGGGACTCATGGGAGTACAAGTCTAGATGGGATTTGGGTGTGGACACAGAGCCAAACTATATTAGGCGGCCACAGGAAAATGTGAACACAGCTAGTGGGCCTACCTTGACAATACTTAGACTGTGTGTTCTTTAAAGTACCCTTATCTAGGGATGGTTTCCATGAAAAAACCTATAGGTTTTCTAAATGATGCAGTTCGAGTAACTGCAAAGCTTACATCTCTAAGGCATAGATACATTGATGACTTTTCAAGGTTCCTCCGACATGACCAGACTTTTGGCTTCTCTTAATATAAAGTATCACCTGGAATTTTAACTCTGTGTAAAAATTTTAACACTGTGTAAAATTTTAACTCTGTGTAAAATTGGTCCCAAAATGGGTTTCTGGGGGGGGTGCAACCCCAGAAAGTTTGCTCTGGTAGGACTGGAGAAGATTTACTGCTCATCCTGTCATTGTAGGTCATTTTTTTCAAGAGACCAAAATCAGTCTGGGATTGAGATGGCCATGTATTTGGATTATGATGATGGAGATAAACAAAGCCAACAGTCCTTGCCAGAGCTGAGCTGGTGTTATTTAACAATCTTTGCATTAAAGTTCTTAATAAATATTCAGAATCCATTAATTGCCCGAGGAGTAAAATGAAGGTCTGTTGTAAAATTAATCTGATTCCCAGTAAGTGTGATCCCAGTATTCAAAGGCTATGGATGGCCTTATAGAATGAAAACTGTATTTATTGGTTATTTTGTTCTGTAGAATGGGAACTTCAGGAGGTGGATATTTATGCTGTCAGGAATGCTTGTTATAAAAATGAAGCAAAACATTTTGCTTAATTATTACAAAGGAAGTGATTCCATCTGTTTGGAAGAAGGCAATTAAATTGTAAAAATTAAAAATGGCTACTATTATCTAGCTTACAGTAACTAAGTAACAAAGACCCCAAGGAAAGTTGGCAGGCGTTTCTCTTTTGGCTGTCTTTTGAATAGGTACTTCAGATCAGGTTCACAGAGTGGTGGCTGAGGGCAGCTTCAGGTTCCAAGTCTAGGGCTTTTAGTATCACAGGCTTGACTCTGGAAAGATGTATCCAACTATCTAATCCTAGTACTTTGACTATAGAAGGCATGGCCAGTGCTGTTGAAAATGGTTCCTTTCATTTGGATTGTAATTGTTGAGCAGGTGATTCCTCCTTCTGTGTACCTTTCTCCTAGCCAGATTTTAGGTTGCTAGTTAGTTCCTGGTTTGAGGAGGTTTTGCGTTCCAAACTTTTATATAGACTGCTGAAATTGTCCCAGATCAACTGGATATTTTATTAAACTGGCTGTTTCTGGATCATGAATTAGATCATTAGATAAAAATGGCCTTCCATATGACATTTTGTATGGGCTTATATTAATTTTTGCTCTAGGGAAATTAGAGATCCTTAAGAGGGTTATGGGTAGTAAGCTAAGCCAAATTTCCCATGTTTCCTGACATTGCTCAACCTACGTCAATTTTAGAGTTTGATTAGCATTTTCAAATTGGTTCTAATAGTTGAGATACAGCCAAGTGGGAAGTCAGGTGGAATAGATGGAAGGTTTCCCATTACCATCTGAAAGAGGGAGAAAAGTCCAGGGCTTAGTACTGGACCTCATAATCTCTTCCTAGGATATTCTATTTGGAGAGGTTAAGGTCTGGAGTAGGATCCCCTAGGGCATCCCCCTTTGGGGTCCAATCTTAGAGTGTCAGATGCCTCTGACCTTAGGTGCGCACTGGTGCCCCTTTGTATGCTTTTCCTCCAGAGGCGATGGCCTACTATGAGCCTTCCTTTTGTCCTGGGTGTGTAATCCCCAACTTTTAGCATCCCACCAATTCAGATGGGCCATATCTTCCTGTATGCCTCACAGGACTAAGGAGAGCGCCAAACATTGCAGTGTTAACAGTACCAAAATTGGTGGGATGTTCTAAGGAAGGGTCTAGGGGTAAATCAAAGTCTGTGGTTGAGAACTTCTATGGAGTTCAGGGTAAGCAAATTGATGTGTAAGCAATGCCCAACAAGCTATGGGGTCCTCTTAGTGGAGGTCCAAGATATAGAAGTATTCTAAAGTTTATGGATCCCAAAGGTCCTCAGCCAGTTGAATAGATTGTTTAGGAGAAGGGAGGTCAAAATGCCTAAGAGACATTATATTTTGCCCTTATAGGCTAGCTCTACAGGAAAACTTTGCAAATCACCTGAAACATGTGTAAGCTACCACTACCAGTTTCATCACATATAGAGATCAGGGACTATAACGGAGAAATGCAAAAAAGAGTCCTTCCCCTTATGGGCAGGGCAGCTATCCCTCTTCACTCCTTGGCCTTCAAGTAACACCAGAGAGTGGCCCAGGACAGTCATCCTCAAGTCTCTCACACAAACTGGGCAGTGGTGGTCAGGTGCTACACATGGAAAACTTTCAGTTTCACTGGAGAGTAGCCCCTGCCAGAAACCTGAAGCTGCCTCCATGCTTAGGTACTGTCTGCCAAGGGTCCTGAGTTGGAAAGGGAAAAAGAGAGAGATAGACAGAGAACAGTGTTCCTCTCTACAGAGCAAAGAAGAAAACGAAAAAGAGAGAGAGAGAAGAAAAAGAAATCCCAAACTTGGGGCTAACTTTCTGGCTGGCTCACCAAAATATGGTACTGGTGAATGGTCTTTAGTACAAGTTGTCCAGATGCTTGGCATTTTAAACAAAAAATTGGCAAAACACACCAACAAAGCAATGGAAAAATGAAGCAAGGAAAGCACAGATGTATTAAAACGAAAGTGCATTTCACAAAGTTGGAGTGGGCTTGAGCAAGTGGCCCAAGAGCCCTGGTTTCAAAATTTTCTAATGTTTAAATACCCTCTAGAGGTTTCCCATTGGTTATTTGGTTTACAGCCTATGTAAATGAAGTAGTGGCCCACACAAGTCTGATTGTCTCACATAACCAATCAGAAGCTAAATTGAAGTTACAAAGTTACACATGAAGACTTGGCATGTGACCAGTCTTGGTTGCAGGAGGGGACCAATCAAATGTACTTTTATTTCTCATCTGCAACACAGAAGAGGGGGAAGAGCGAGTTACAAAGGGGGCAGCCTCTGTTCTTTTGTTACTCGGGCATGGAAAGTTGGGGTTTTCTTTTAATTTAGTTCTAGGAGGTCAGTGTAAATTGGCCTTAGGTTCCCTGCCTTTAGACCCTATTCTCCTGCCTTGCCTTGTCTTATATTTTATCTGTCTCAGCCATAACAAGTATACTCATCAATATTAATAAATGGATTGTATAAATTAGGATATAATTAATCCTATTTTGTTTCTGTAACACTATCCCAATTTATCATTTCCCCCACCCACACCCATAGTCATCATAGCAAGCTTATTTCTCTTCTCCTGGTACTTTTAAACAGGCTTTTGCAATATTTATTACACATTTACTTTAAATTAGCATTTGCTCTTTGTATTTTTTAGGAAATCTTCACTCACTTTTTATGCATCCACATTTAGTGTGCAACTCTAGAATTTAGAATTTTTTTGGAAAAGTTAAAAATGTAGTTTACTGAAAGATATGTATTTTACACAGAGCAATAGCAAATAAGCCAATCTGAAAGTTTACATAAGTGTAAATAACTTCAAAACTAACTGTGTGTGTGTGTATGTGTATATATATATACACATACACACACACACACACACACATATAAGTATATATTTGTAAATATGTGTGTGTATGTGTGAGTGTGTGTGTGTGTGTGTGTGTGTGTGTGTGTGTGTGTGTGTGTGAAGCTTAAGTCATTGCCTTGGATAACTTTATCCTTCATCTGTTATTTTGCATAGGACATTCGTTCTTAAGGCAGAAAAATTAAATTCGACAGGTAAATGACTTGGTTCTTACATCCAATGGTCAAAGTGAGAGTATAATGGAACAGACAAATTTCTTGCTAATGAGGATTTATCTGTGCTGATAATTTCATTCTTAGAATGTGTTATGTAAGAAACACATTTGAGAGAACATACAAATATAAATTTTAAGACACACAAATATGATTTTTCAACAAGTGGTCAGAGAAACTAGGCATTCTATTATGAAGTGAAATGGTCCCATATCAAACTAAAAAACGCCAACTTACTTTTTCTGATATTATATACAAAGAGTATAAAATATCAAAGAATTACCTTTTTGGGGATGTGTTGCTTTATACTTAAGATTTCAAGGTCTAGTATAAAAGGGATCCTGGATAGTTAAAAGCAGTTAAATGTCAACTCCTACTGTTACTTAGAAAGCTACCACTCAGAATGAAAGAACTTAGAATTTTTAAATACTTTCCACAGACTTGATCAAATCTTGAATCTTTAAGTTAGAGCCTGTCCTTGTATCTTAAAAAGCTTCACACAGTGAAAAAACCATATTGGCTGGGTGCAGTGGCTCGTGCTATAATCCCACATTTTGGGATGCTGAGGCAGGTGAATCACCTGAGGTCAGGAGTTCGAGACCAGCCTAGCCAACATGATGAAACTCTGTCTCTAGTAAAAATACAAAAAAATAGCTGGGCATTGTGGTAGGCGCCTGTAGTGCCTGCTACTTGGGAGGCTGAGAGAGGAGAATAGCTTGAATCCAAGAGGCGGAGGTGTGCACCAGGATTGCAGGATTGCACTCCTGGGTGACAGAGTGAGACTCTGACAAAAAAAAAAAAAAAAGATAAAAAGGCGAGGAGAGGCAGGGTGAGGCGGGGCAGGGCGGGGTGAGGAAACACTGATTATTTTTGTAATCCTAATATTTTCTATTTCTCTTATCAATTTTCTTTTATATTTTCTATTTACAGTAATAAAAACATCTCAGAATAATAACATTAATTATTTTTTTCTTTTTTCTCTGGATCCTCTTGACTATTCTTAGTTTGTAACCAATTAGTTTCTCCACGTACACCTCCATTTCCAGTATTACCTCTGCCTTTTTTCTTTTGAGTTTTCGAGTTTCCTTACCACCTTTTATGACATATTATTTTTGAAAAGTTTTTTATTTCTCTATGAAATTCCACCAGAAGTTCTAGAATATTTCAAAAATATTAAATTTACATTATAGATAGATTAAACTATAGTAACCTCAGATTTTCTTAATTTGGGTCCACATAGAGACCAAAATTATTAAAACCATTATTTACATGTAAATACAATTGTGTATAACAAAAATATAATTTGAATTCAGATAGAAAAGTGTAAAGTTTCTAATGTTATATATATATTTACAAATTAAGGCTTTTGGTTACCAGTTGAGCATTTAAAGAGCTTGCAAGTTACCATTCTTTCTTAACAAAAAGTAAAAAGCTGAAAGAAACTAAAAAATCAACAATTCTGAGATCTGGCAGAGAAGTGAGGTCACAGGACAAAATATTGCTCCCCAAATGTGAAAGACAGACATGTAAATGCTTTTGATAAGTTAAGAAAAAAGAATAAAATTTACAAAATCAGAAACCGTTGAGCATGGCTCCATGCAGGAGCCAGTATCAAGGTGGAAAAACATGACTGGCAATTGATGAATCCTTATTGTGGACAACTCTGAGAGTCAAAAACTATACAGAAACTGAGTCATACAGGGGCTCACTTTTGTGAGTTTTGCCTCTAGGAGCTCTACCAGGTCCTCACAATGAATATCAAAGAAAAATCCTCTCATGCTTCCAGCACCAACAAAAGGAAAAAAAACCTTTTGGAATATGTCTGAACACTCTGTTCTACTTAACAAGGCCTACCCTCAGTAGAAACTGTTTTACCAGAGCCTGAACTGTTGAGGTTTTATCAGAGACTAACTTTCCCGGGGGAAGGAAAATTCCCAACTCTAGCCCCTTTTGGCCATATGGTCCTACTTAATGGCCAGGAGTGGAGTGAGAGTTGAGACGAAGAAACACTAGCAAAGTTCCCAATCTAGAGGTATATGCTTACCAAAAGACCAAGGCCAAATCATGCAACTATATAATGTTTCCCCTCCCCTACACCTGGCCATCAAATCACTAAAGGCCTATTTACCAGAGTTCCTTTTACCCAGTACCTCATGTCTATTCTGCAACAAAAAATTATAAAGCATAACAAAAGGAAAAGAAAACGAGTTTAAGAGATTGAACAAGTGTCAGAGCCAGTCAAAAATGACTGGAATGCTGGAATTATCAGATTAGAAAATAAAAATAAAAAGTTATTCATATGTTAATGATTGTTATGGGAGAATTAGACCACATGTAAGAACAATGGATAATGTAAGCAGAGAGATAAAAATTCTAAGAAACGATTACACCTAAATGCTAGAGATCAAAAACAGTGTAATATAAATAAAGAATATGTTTGGTCTGCTCACTAAGTAGACTGGATACAGCTGAAGAAAGAGTCTCAAAGCTTGATAATATGATAGTAGAAACCCCCAAAACTGAAAAAAAAAAAAAGAAAGAAAAAAAGAAAGAGAGGCAGAGAAAGAAGACTAAAATAATGTAATAGAATGGTCAAGAACTGTGGGACCACTACAAAAGATATACAGGTTTAGTGATAATAACAGGAGAAGAAAGACAGAAAGAAATAGAAATACCTGAAGCCTGGGTGGTGAGAATTTTCTTCAAATTAATTTCAGACACCAATCCACATATCCAGAAAGTTCAGAGAAAAACAAGCAGTATAAACCACACAGACACACACACAACTCTGAATCTAGGCATATAATATTCAAATTTCAGAAAGTCAAAAATAAGACAAAATTGAAAAAGCCAAATGGAAAAAAAGTTAAAAACACGTCATCTACATAGAAGCAGAAACAAAAATTACATCCAACTTCTCCACAGAAACCATGCAAGAAAGAAGAGAGTAAAATATTTAAAGTTTGCAAAGAAGAAATTAAACCAACCTAGAATTATGTATGCTACAAAATTAATTTTTTTTAAGTGAAAGAGAGAGCCAGGCATGGTGGCTCACATCTGTAATCCTGGCACTTTGAAAGGACAAGGCAGGTAGATCTCTTGAGTCTAGGATGTCCCAGACCAGCCTGAACAACATGGTAAAGCCTCATCTCCACAAATAAACAGCCAGCCATGGCTGTGTGCACTTGTAGTCCTAGCTACTCAGGAGGCCAAGGTGAGAGGATCATTTTTGCCTAGGTGGTTGTGGCTGCAGCCAGCCATTATCATGCCACTGCATTCCAGCCTGGGTGACAGAGTGAGACCTTGTGTTTAAAAAAAAAAAACAAAAAGAAGTGAAGGCAAAACAAAGAATTTCTTAAACAAAAATTGAGGAAATTTGTTGCCAGAAGACCTGCCTTACAGGAAATGTTTTAAAAAAGTTTCTCAGAGAGAAGGTAAATAAATGATGCAGCTGAAAAATTCAGTTCTACATAAACAACAAAGAGCTTAGAGAAGAAGTAAATGAAGGTAAAACAAAAATTTCTATTTCTTATTCTTAATTGATCTATTAGATCACAGTTTGTTCAAAATAATAATAGCAATAACGTATTTGATTATATATGCATATATATTTATATATATATATATATATATATATATACACACACACATATATAATGCTTATGTATAGTGAATGACAGCAATGATAGAAGAAATAGGAGGAATTAATTAGGAAAATTTTACTTGT
>NW_016108300.1:0-5354 GCF_001604975.1 Cebus imitator
TGTCAAGCTGTACAATCAACTTACACAGTTAAACAGACGTGTGTCTGAAGCAGTTCAGCAATCCTTTCTTTCGACAATCTGGAAACAGATATTTCCAGCCATATACAGGCAGGTAAGAACTGGCAGGAAGATTGCGTTTCAAACACAGCATATAGGTCTAGTTCAAACTCTCTGCTTTCCGTTCGTTCACCTTAGGAAGTTGCATCTATGTTTAGATTCAGCGAGTTAGAAACTCGTTTCTTCTGAAACCTGCTTTTGGATATTCCAGAGTGAATGAGACTGTAGGCTGTAATGAGAAATATCTTGCTCTAAAACAAAAACGCAGCTATCTAGCAGAATGTTTGTTAAGCTGTAGAATCCACTTACTGAGTTAAACTGATGTGTGTGTTCAGCAGTTCAGAAATCTCTTTGGAGAATATGGAAACAGATATTTACAGCCATATACAGGCATATAGGAACAAGAAGCAAGACTGTGTTTAAAACACAGGAGAATGGAGAAGTTTAAACTGCCTGCCAATGTGTTCTCTCAGCTTAGGAAGTCGCATCTATGTTTAGATTCAGTGAGTTAGAAACACGTTTCTTTGAAAAGCTGCGTTTGGATATTCCAGAGAGATTAAGACTATAGACTGTAATGAGAAATATCTTGGTCTAAGACAAAAACGCAGCTATCTAGCCGAATGGTTGTCAAGCTGTAGAAGCAACTTACAGAGCTAAACTGATGTGTGTGTGCCGTTGTTCAGAAATCTTTTGTTTGGAGAATCTGGAAACAGATATTTCCAGCGATATACAGGCATATAAAAACTAGTAGTAAGAGTGTGTTTAAAACACAGGAAAAATGTCTAGTTCAAACCGCTCTGCTTTTGGTCCGCTCACCTTAGGAAGTTGCAACTATGTTTAGATTCAGCGAGTTAGAAACACTTTTTTTCTAAAACCTGCGTTGGGATAGTCCAGAATGATGGAGACTATAGGCTGTAATGAGAAACATCTTGCTCTAAAACAAAAACGCAGCTATCTAGCAGAATGGTTGTTAAGCTACAGAATCAAATACAAGAGTTAAACTGATGTGTGTGTTCAGCAGTTCAGAAATCTTTTCGTTGGAGAATCTGGATACAGATATTTCCAGGTATATACAGGCACATAAGAACTCATAGTAAGACTGCTTTTAAAACACAGGAGAAACGTCTAGTTCAAACTGCTCTACTTTGTGTTCGCTCACCTTAGGAACTTGCACCAACTTTTAGATTCAGTGAGTTAGAAACACGTTTCTTCTTAAAGCTGCGTTTGCATATTCCAGATTGACTAAGAGTATAGATTGTAATGAGAAAGGTCTTGCTCTAAAACAAAAACGCAGCTATCTAGCAGAATGGTTTTCAAGCTGTACAATCAACTTACAGAGTGAAACTGATGTAGGTGTGCAGCCTTTCAGAAATCCTTTCTTTCGACAATTTGGAAACCTATTTTTCCTGCCTTATACAGGCATATAAGAACTAGCAGTAAGACTGCGTTTAAAACGCGGGAGAAACGACTAGTTCAAACTGCTCTGCTTTGTGTTCATTCACCTTAGGAAGTTGCATCCATGTTTAGATTCAGCGAGTTAGAAACACGTTTCTTCTAAAAGCTGCGTTCGGATATTCCAGATTCAATGAGACTACAGGATGTAATGAGAAATATCTTGCTCTAAAACAAAAACGCAGCTATGTAGCAGAATGGTTGTCAAGCTGTACAATCAACTTACAGAGTTAAACTGATGTGTGTGTGGAGCAGCTGAGAAATCCTTTCTTTGCAGAATCTTGAAGCAGATATTTCCAGCCATATTCATGCCTGTGAGAAATAGCAGTAAGACTGCGTTTAAAACACAGGAGAAACGTCTAGTTCAAATACCTCTGCTTTGTGTTCGTTCACCATAGGAAGTTGCATCTATGTTTAGATTCAGGGAGTTAGAATCCTGTTTCTTCTAAAATCGTGTTTGGATATTCCAGAGTAAATGAGACTGCAGGCTCTAATGAGAAATATCTAGCTCTAAAACAAAAATGCAGCTATCTGGCTGAATGGTTGTCAAGCTGTACTAGCAACTTACAGAGCAAAACTGATGTTTGTATGCAGCAGTTCAGAAAACTTTTCTTTGGAGAATCTGGAAACAGATATTTATATCAACATACAGGCATATAAGAACTAGCAGTAAGACTGCGTTTAAAGCACAGAGGAATCGTCTAGTTCAAACTGCTATGGTATGTGTTCGCTGAACTTAGGAAGTTGCATCTATGTTTAGATTCAGCGAGTTAGAAACACGTTTCTTCTAAAAGCTGCGTTTGGATATTCCAGAGGGACTGAGACTATAGAGTGTAATGAGAAATATCTTGCTCTAAAACAAAAACGCAGCTATCTAGACGAATGGTTGTCAAGCTGTACAAGCAACTTAGAGAGGCAAACTGATGTGTGTGTGCAGCAGTTCAGAAACCTTTTCTTTCGAGAATCAGGAAACAGATATTTCCAACCATATACAGGCATGGAAGTACTAGCAGTAAGACTGCGTTTAAAACACAGGAGAAACGTCTAGTTCAAACTGCTGTGCTCTGTGTTCGTTCACCTTAGGAAGTTGCATCTATGTTTAGAATCAGCGAGTTAGAAACACGTTTCTTCTAAAAGCTGCGTTTGGATATTCCAGAGTGAATGAGACTATAGGCTGTAATGAGAAATATCTTGCCCTAAATCTAAAACGCAGCTATCTAGCAGAGTGGTTGTTAAGCTGTAGAATCAACTCACAGAGTTAAACTGATGTGTGTGTGCAGCAGTTCAGAAATCCTTTCTGTAGAGAATCTGGAAACAGCTATTTCCAGCCATATACAGGCTTATAAGAACTAGCAGTAAGAGTGTGTTTAAAACACAGGAGAAACGTCTAGTTGAAACTCCTCTGCTTTGTGTTCGTTCACCTTAGAAAGTTGCATCTATGTTTAGATTCAGCGAGTTAGAAACACGTTTCTTCTAAAAGCTGCGTTTGGATATTCCAGAGTGAATGAGACTATACGCTGTATTGCGAAATATCTTGCTCTAAAACAAAAACGCAGCTATATGGCAGAATGGTTGTCAAGCTGTACAATCAACCTACCGAAGTAAACTGAAGTGTATGTGCAGCAGTTCAGAAATGCTTTCTTTGGAAAATTTAGAAACAGATATTTCCAGCCATATAAAGGCATGTAATAACTAGCAGTAAGACTGTGTTTAAAACACAGGAGAAACGTCTATTTCAAATTGCTCTGCTTTGTGTTAGCTTACCGTAGGAAGTTGCATCTATGTTGAGATTCAGCAAGTTGGAAACACGTTTTTTCTAATAGCTGCATTTGGATATTCCAGAGTGAGTGAGACTACACGCTGTAATGAGAAATATCTTGGTCTAAACCAAAAACGCAGCTATCGTGCAGAATGGTTGTTAAGCTGTAGAATCAACCTCCAGAGTTAAACTGATATGTGTATGCAGCAGTTCTGAAAACTTTTCGTTGGAGAATCTGGATGCAGATACTTTCAGCTATATACAGGCACATAAGAACTCACAGTAAGACTGCATTTGAAACACAGGAGAAACGTCCATTTCAAATTGCTCAGCGTTGTGTTCATTCGCATTAGGAAGTTGCATCTATATTTAGATTCAGCGAGTTAGAAACACGTTTCTTATAATAGCTGCTGGATATTTCAGAGTGACTGAGACTATAGGCTGTAATGAAAAATATCTTGCTCTGAAACAAAAACGCAGATATCTAGCAGAGTACTTGTTAAGTTGTAGAATCAACTCACAGAGTTAAACTGATATGTGTATGCAGTGTTCAGAAATCCTTTCTTTGTAGAATCTGGAAACAGATATTTCCAGCCATATACTGGCATGTAAAACCTAGCAGTAAGACTATGTTTAAAACGGAGGAGAAACGTCTATTTCAAACTGCTCTGCATTGAGTTCGTTCACCTTAGGAAGTTGCATCTATGTTTAGATATAGAGAATTAGAAACACGTTTCTTCTTAAAGCTGCATCTGGATAATCCAGAGTGAATGAGACCATAGGTTGTAATAAGAAATATCCTGCTCTAAAACAAAAACGCAGCTATCTAGCAGAATGTTTGTTAAGCTGTAGAATCAACTTACTGATTTAACCTGATGTGTGTGTGAAGCAGTTCAGAAATCCTTTCTTTGGCAAATCTGGAAACAGATTTTTCCAGCCCTATACAGGCATATAAGAACCAGCAGTAAGTGTGCGTTTAAAACACAGGAGAAACGTCTAGTTCAAACTGCTCTGCGTTGTGTTCCTTCACCTTAGGAAGTTGCATCTATGATTAGATTCAGCCAATTAGAAACACGTTTCTTCTAAAAGCCGCCTTTGGATATTCCAGAATGAATGAGACTATTGGCTGTAATAAGAAACATCTTATTCTAAAACAAAAACGCAGCTATCTAGCAAAATGGTTGTCAAGCTGTAAAATCAACTTACAGAGTTAAACTGAAGTGTGAGTGCAGCAGTTCAGAATTCTTTTCATTGGAGAATATGGAAACAGATATTTCCAGCCATATACAGGCATATAAGAACTAGAGGTAAGACTGCGTTTAAAACACAGGAGAAAGAACTACTTCAAACTTCTCTCCAATGTGTTCTCTCACCTTAGGAAGTTGCATCTATGTTTAGATTCAGAGAGTTAGAAACACGTTTCTTCTAAAAGATTCATTTGGATATTCCAGAGTGACTGGGACTGTAGGCTATAATGAGAAATATCTTGCTCTAAAATTGAAACGCAGCTATCTAGCAGAGTGGTTCTTAACCTGTAGAATAAACTTACAGAGTTAAACTGATATGTGTGTGCAGCAGTTAAG
This sequence comes from Cebus imitator, assembly GCF_001604975.1. Lineage (NCBI taxonomy): Eukaryota > Metazoa > Chordata > Mammalia > Primates > Cebidae > Cebus > Cebus imitator. The sequence continues at coordinate 4,852 of NW_016108300.1, forward strand.
AAATCCTTTCTTTGGAGAATCTGGATATAGATATTTCCAGCCATATACAGGCATATAAGAACTAGAAGTAAGAGTGCGTTTAAAACACAGGAGAAACGTCTACTTCAAACTGCTCTGTGTTGTGTTCCTTCACCCTAGGAAGTTGCATCTATGTTTAGATTCAGCTGCGTTTGGATGTTACAGAGTGAATGAGACTGTAGGCTGTAATGAGAAATATCTTGCTCTAAAAAAAAAACGTAGCTATCTAGCGGAATGGTTGTCAAGCTGTACAAGCAACTTACAGAGATAAACTGATTTGTGTGTGCAGCAGTTCAGAAATGCTTTCTTTGGCGAATCTGGAAACAGATATTTCCAGCCATATAGAGGCATATAAGAACTAGCAGTGACGATAGACTGGATAGGGAAAATGTGGCACATATACACCATGGAATATTATGCAGCCATCAAAAACGATGAGTTTGGGTCCTTTGTGGGGACATGGATGAACCTGGAAACCATCATTC
>NW_016108300.1:5678-10321 GCF_001604975.1 Cebus imitator
GGAGAAACGCCTAGATCAAACTGCTCTACTTTGTGTTCGCTCACCTTAGGAAGTTGCATCTATGTTTAGATTCAGTGAGTTAGTAACACTTTTTTTCTAAAAGCTGCGTTTGGATATTCCAGAGTGACTGACATTACAGGCTGTAATGAGAAATATCTTGCTCTAAAACAAAAACGCCGCTATCTAGCAGAATGGTTGTCAACGTGTACATATCACCTTACAAAGTTAAACTGATGTGTGTGTGCAGAAGTTCAGAAATCCTTTCTTTGGAGAATCTGGAAACAGATATTTCCACCCATATACAGGCATGTAAGAACAAGCAGTAAGAATGCGTGGAAAAAAAAGGCGAAACATCTAGTTCAAAGTGCTCCGCTTTGTGTTCGTTCACCTTAGGAAGTTGCATCTATGTTTAGATTCAGCGATTTAGAAACACGTTTCTTCCAAAGGGTGCCTTTGGTTATTCCAGAGTGACGGAGACTGCAGAATGTAATGATTAATATCTTGCTCTAAAACAAAAACACAGGTATCTGGCACAATGGATGTCAAGCTGTAAAATCAACTTACAGAGTTAAACTGATGTGTGTTTGTAGCAGTTCAGAACTCTTTTCGTTGGAGAATCTGGAAACAGATAATTTCAGCCACATACAGGCATATAAGAACTGGCAGTAAGGCTGCGTTTAAAACACAGGAGAAAGGTCTATTTCAAACCACTCTACTTTGTGTTCGTTCACCTTAGGAAGTTGCATCTATGTTTAGATTCAGCGAGTTTGAAAAACGTTTATTCTAAAAGCTGCGTTTGCATATTCCAGAGTCAAAGAGACTATAGGCTGTAATGAGAAATATCTTGGTCTAAAACAAAAACACATCTATCGAGCAGAGTGGTTGTTAATTAAAGAATCAGCTTCTAGAGTTAAACTGATGTGTGCATGCAGCAGTTCAGAAATCTTTTCGTTGGAGAATCTGGATGCAGACATTTCCAGCCATATACAGGCATATAAGAACTAGCAGTAAGAGTGCGTTTAAAACACAGGAGAAACGTCTAGTTCAAACTGCTCTGCTATGTGCTCGCTCAACGTAGAAAGTTGCAACTATGTTTAGATTCAGCGAGTTAGAAAAACTTTTCTTCTAAAAGCTGCGTTTGGATATTCCAGAGTGACTGAGACTATAGACTGTAATGAGAAATATCTTGGTCTAAAACAAAAACGCAGCTATATACACGAATGGTTGTCAAGCTGTGGAATAAAATTACAGAGTTAAACTGATGTGTGTGTGCAGCAGTTCAGAAATCCTTTCTTTGGAGAATCTGGAAGCAGATATTTCCAACCATATACAGGCATGTGAGAACTAGCAGTAAGATTGCGTTTAAAACACAGGAGAAACATCTAGTTGAAACACTTCTGCTTTGCGTTCGTTCACCTTAGGAAGTTGCATCTATGTTTAGATTCAGGGAGTTAGAATCCTGTATCTTCTAAAAGTGCGTTTGGATATTCCAGAGTAAATGAGACGGTAGGCTGTAATGAGAAAGATCTTGCTATAAAACAAAAATGCAGCTATCTAGCAGAAAGGTGGTCAAGTTGTACAATCAACTTACAGAGTTAAACTGACGTGTGTTTGCAGCAGTTCCGAAATCATTTCTTTGGAGAATCTGGAAACAGATATTTCCCGTGATATTCAGGCATGTGAGAAACAGCAGTAAGACTGCATTTAAAACACAGGAGAAACGTCTAGTTCAAACACCTCTGCTTTGTGTTTGTTCACCTTAGGAAGTTGCATCTATGTTTAGATTCAGGGAGTTAGAAACACGTTTCTTCTAAAAGATTCGTTTGGATATTCCAGAGTGACTGGGACTGCAGGCTGTAATGAGAAATATCTTGCTCTAAAATTGAAACGCAGCTATCTAGCAGAGTGGTTCTTAAGCTGTAGAATAAACTTACAGAGTTAAACTGATATGTGTGTGCAGCAGTTAAGAAATCCTTTCTTTGGAGAATCTGGAAATAGATATTTCCAGCCATATACAGGCATGTAAGAACTAGAAGTAAGACTGCATTTAAAACACAGGAGAAACGTCTACTTCAAACTGCTCTGTGTTGTGTTCCTTCACCTTTGGAAGTTGCATCTATGTTTAGATTCAGCTGCGTTTGGATATTCCAGAGTGAATGAGACTGTAGGCTGTAATGAGAAATATCTTGCTCTAAAAAAAAACCTAGCTATCTAGAAGAATTGTTGTAAAGATGTGCAATCAACTTACAGAGTTAAACTGATGTGTGTGTGCTGCAGTTCAGAAATCCTTTCTTTGGAGAATCTGGAAACAGATATTTCCATCCATACACAGGCATGTAATAACTAGCAGTAACACTGCGTTTAAAACACAGGAGAAACGTCTATTTCAAAATGCTCTGCTTTGTGTTCATTCACCTTAGGAAGTTGCATCTATGTATAGATTCAGCGAGGTAGAAACAAGTTTCTTCTAAAATCTCCGTTTGGATATTCCAGAGTGAAAGGGAGTATAGGCTGCAATGAAAAATACCTTGCTCTAAGACAAAAACTCAGCTATCTAGCAGAATGGTTGTCAAGCTGTACAATCAGCTTACAGAGTTAAACTGATGTGTGTGTGCTGCAGTACAGAAATCCTTTCTTTGGAGAATCTGGAAACAGATATTTCCAGCCATATACAGGCACATAAGAACTAGCAGTAAGACTGCATTTAAAACACTGGAGAAACGCCTATTTCAAACTGCTCTGCTTTGTGTTCTTTCACGTTAGTATGTTGCACCTATGTTTAGATTCAGCTAGTTAGACACAAGTTACTTCTAAAAAATGCGTTTGAATATTCCGGTGTGATTTGGAGTATAGGCTGTAATGAGGAAAATCTGGCTGTAAAACAAAAACGCAGCGATCTAGCAGAATATTTGTCAAGCTGTGCAATCAACTTACAGAGTTAAAGTGATGTGCGTGTGCAGCAGTTCAGAAATCCTTTCTTTGGAGAAGCTGGAAACAGATATTTCCATCCATATACAGGCATATAAGAACTAGCAATAACACTGCGTTTAAAACAAAGGAGAAACGTCTATTTCAAACTGCTCTGCTTTGTGTTCATTCACCTTAGGAAGTTGCTTCTGTGTTTAGATTCAGGGAGTAAGAAACACTTTTCTTCTAATATATCCGTTTGTATATTGCAGTGAGAAAGGGAGTATAGGCTGTAATGAGAAATATTTTGCTCTAAAACAAAAACGGAGCTATCTAGCAGAATGGTTCTCAAGCTGTGCAATCAGCTTACAGAGTTAATGTAATGTGTGTGTGCAGCAGTTCCGAAATACTTTCATTGGGGAATCTGGAAACAGGTATTTCCAGCCATATACAGGCACATAAGAACTAGCAGTAAGACTGCTTTTAAAACACAGGAGAAACGCCTATTTCAAACTGCTCTACTTTGTGTTCATTCACCTTAGGGAGTTGCATCTATGTTTAGATTCAGCGAGTTAGAAACACGTTTCTTCTAAAATGTCCGTTTGGACATTCCAGAGTGAATGGTAGTACAGGCTGCAATGAGAAATACCTTGCTCTAAAACAAAAACGCAAGGGTCTAGCAGAAAGGTTATCAAGCTGTACAATCACCTTACAGAGTTAAACTGATGTATGTGTGTAGGATTTCTGAAATCCTTTCTTTGGCTCATCTGGAAACATATATTTCCAGTAATATACAGGCATATAAGAACCAGCAGTAACATTGCGTTTAAAACACAGGATAAATGAGTATTTCAAAATGCTCTGCTTTGTGTTCGTTTACCTTAGAAAGTTGGATCTATGTTTAGATTCACCGAGTTAGGCACACGTTTCTTGTAAGAGCTGCGTTTGGATATTCCGGAGTGAATGGGAGTATAGGCTGTAATGAGGAATATCTTGCTCTAAAACAAAAACGGAGCGATCTAGCAGAATATTTGTGAAGCTGTGCAATAAACTTACAGAGTTAAACTGATGTGTGTGTGCAGTAGTTCAGAAATGCTTTCTTTGGAGAATCTGGAAACAGATATTTCCAGCCACATACGGGCATATAAGAACTAGCAGTAAGAATGCGTTTAGAACACAGGAGAAAAGTCTATTTCAAACTGCTCTGCTTTGTGTTCATTCACCTTAGAAAGTTGCATCTGTGTTTACATTCAGCAAGTTAGAAGCACGTTTCCTCTAAAATCTCCGTTTGGATATTCCAGAGTGAATGGGAGTACAGGCTGTAATGAGAAATATCTTGCTCTAAAACAAAAATGCAGTGATCTAGCAGAAAGGATGTCAAGCTGTACAATCAACTTACAGAGATAAACTGATGTGTGTCTGCAGCAGTTCAGAAATCGTTTCTTTGGCGAATCTGGAAACAGATATTTCCAGTGGTATACACGTATATAAGAAGTAGAAGTAAGACTGCATTTAAAACACAGCAGAGACGCCTATTTCAAACTGCTCTGCTTTTTTCGTTCAACTTTGGTAGTTGCGTCTATGTTTAGATTCAGCGAGTTAGAAACACGTTTATTCTAAAAGCAGCGTTTGGATATTCCTGAGTGAATGGGAGTATATGGTGTAATGAGGAATATCTGGCTCTAAAACAAAAACGGAGCTATGTAGTAGAATGATTGTCAAGGTGTATATTCAAC
>NW_016108300.1:10370-16814 GCF_001604975.1 Cebus imitator
CGTGTCTAAAAAACAGGAGAAACGTCTCTTTCAAACTGCTCTGCTGTGTGTTCGTTCACCTTAGGAAATTGCATCTATGTTTAGATTCAGCGAGTTAGAAATACGTTTCTTCTAAAAGCTGCGTTTGAGTATTCCAGAGTGAATGAGACTGTAGGCTGTAATGAGATATATCTTGCTCTAAAACAAAAACGCAGCTATCTAGCAGAATGGTTTTCAAGCTGTACAATCAACGTTTCTTATGAAAGCTGCGTTTGGATATTCCTGAGTGAATGGGAGTATAGGGCGTTATGAGAAACATCTGGCTCCAAAACTAAAACGGAGCTATCTAGCAGAATGATTGTCAAGGTGTATATTCAACTAACAGAGTTAGACAGATGTGTGAATGTAGCAGTTCAGAAACTCTTTCTTTTGAGAATCTAGAAAGAGATATTTCCAGCCATATACAGACACATAAGAAATAGCGGTAAGATCGCGAGTAAACCACAGGAGAAACGTCTCTTTCAAACTCCTCTGCTGTGTGTTCGTTCACCTTCGTAAGTTGCATCTATGTTTAGATTCAGCGAGTTAGAAACACGTTTCTTATGAAAGCTGCGTTTGGATATTCCTGAGTGAATGGGAGTATAGGGTGTAATGAGAAACATCTGACTCCAAAACAAAAACGGAGGTATCTCGTAGAATGATTGTCAAGGTGTATATTCATCTTACAGAGTTAAACAGATGAGTGAATGAAGAAGTTCAGAAAATCTTTCTTTTGAGAACCTAGAAAGAGATATTTCTAGCCATATACATACACATAGGAATTAGAGGAAAGATCCCGTCTAAACCACAGGAGAAGTGTCCCTTTTAAACTTTTCTGGTGTGTGTTCGTTCAACTTAGGAAGTTGCATGTATGTTTAGATTTAGCGAGTTAGAATCACGTTTCTTCTAAAAGCTGCGTTTGGATATTCCTGAATGAATGGGGGTATAGTGTGTAATGAGAAACATCTGGCTCCAAAACAAAAACGGAGCTATCTAGCAGAATTATTGTCATGTTTGTATTCAACTTACAGAGTTACACAGACGTGTGAATGTAAAAGTTTAGAAACCCTTTCTTTGGAGAATCTAGAAAGAGATATTTAAATCCATATACAGAAACATAAGAATTAGTGGTAAGGTCGCGTCCAAACCACAGCAGAAACGTCTCTTTCATACTGCTCTGCTGTGTGTTCGTTCACCTTAGGAATTTGCCTCTATGTTTAGATTCAGCGAGTTAGAAACACGTTTCTTCTAAAACCTGCGTTTGGATATTCCTGAGTGAATGGGAGTGTACTGTGTAATGAGAAACATCTGGCTTCAAAAGAAAAACGGAGCCATGTAACAGAATGATTGTCAAGGTGTATATCCAACTTATAGAGTTAAACAAATGTGTGAATGTAGCAGTTCACAAACCCTTTCTTTGGACAATCAAGAAAGAGATATTTCCAAACATATACAGACACATAAGAATTAGCGGTAAGAACGCGTCTAAACCAAAGGAGAAACGTCTATTTCAAACTGCTCTGTTGTGTGTTCGTTCACCTAGGAAGTTGCATGTATGTTTAGATTCAGCAAGTTGGAAACACGTTTCTTCTAAAAGCTCCGTTTGGATATTCCTGAGTTAAAGGGACTATAGGGCGTAATGAGAAACATCTGGCTCCAAAACAAAAACGGAGCTATCTAGCAGTATGATTGTCAATGTGTATATTCAACTTACAGAGGTAAACAGACCTGTAAATGTAGCATTTCAGAAACTCTTTCCTTTGAGAATCTAGAAAGAGATATTTCCAGCCATATACAGGCACATAAAAATTGGCGGTAATATCGCGTCTAAACCACAGGAGAAACGTCTCTTTCAAGCGGCTCTGCTGTGTGTTCGTTCACCTTAGGAAGTTGCATCTATGTTTAGATTCAGCGAGTTAGAAACACGTTTCTTTTAAAAGCTTCGTTTTGATATTCCTGAGTGAAAGGGAGTACAGAGTGTAATGAGAAACATCTGGCTCCAAAACAAAAACCGAGCTATCTAGCAGAATGATTGTAAAGGTGTATATTCAAGTTACAGAGCTTAACAGACCTGTGAATGTAGCAGTTCAAAAACTCTTTCTTTTGAGAATCTAGAAAGAGATATTTAAAGCCAAATACAGACACATAAGAATTAGTGGTAAGGTCGCGTATGAACCACAAGAGAAACGTCTCCTTCATACTGCTCTGCAGTGTGTTCGTTCACCTTAGGAAGTTACATCTATGTTTAGATTCAGCCAGTTAAAAACACGTTTCTTCTAAAAGCTGCGTTTGGATATTCCTGAGTGAATGGGAGTATAGAGTGTAATGAGATATATCTGGCTCCAAAAGAAAAACGGAGCTATCTACCAGAATGATTGTCAAGGTTTATATTCAACTTAAAGAGGTAAACAGACCTGTGAATGTAGCAGTTCAGAAACTCTTTCTTTTGAGAATCTAGAAAGAGATATTTCCAGCCATATACAGGCACATAAGAATTAGCCGTACAATCGTGTCTAAACCACAGGAGAAATGTCTCTTTCAAACTGCTCTGCTGTGCGTTCATTCACCTAGGAAGTTGCATCTATGTTTAGATTCAGCGAGTTAGAAACACGTTTCTTCTAAAAGGTGCGTTTGGATATTCCTGAGTGAATGGGAGTATAGGGTGTATGTAATGAGAAACATCTGGCTCCTAAACAAAAACGGAGCCATCTAGCAGAATGATTGTCAAGGTGTATATTCACCTTACAGAGGTAAACAGATTTGTGAATATAGCGGTTCAGAAACTCTTTCTTTTGAAAATCTAGAGAGAGATATTTCAAGCCATATAGTGGCACATAAGAATTAGCGGTAAGATCACGAATAAACCATAGGAGAAACGTCTCTTTCAAACTGCTCTGCTGTGTGTTCGTCCACCTTAGGAAGTTTCATCTATGTTTAGATTCAGCGAGTTAGAAACACGTTTCTTCTACAAGCTGCGTTTGGATATTCCTGAGTGAATGTGAGTATAGGGTGTAATGAGAAACATCTGGCTCAAAAACAAAAACGGAGCTATCTAACAGAATGATTGTCAAGGTGTATATTCAACTTACAGAATTAAACAGATGTGTTAATGTAGCAGTGCCAAAATGATTTCTTTTGATAATCTAGAAAGAGATATTTCCAGCCATAAACAGGAACATAAGAATTAGCGGTAAGATCGTGTCTAAACCACAGGAGAAACGTCTCTTTCAAACTGCTTTGCTGTGTGCTGTGTGTTCGTTCACCTTAGGAAGTTGCATCTATGTTTACATTCAGCGAGTTAGAAACACGTTTCTTATAAAAGCTGCATTTGGATATTCCTGAGTTAATGGGAGGATAGGGTTCAATGAGAAATATCTTACTCTAAAACAAAAATGGAGCTATCTAGCAGAATGATTGTCAAGGTGTATATTCAACATAAAGAGTTAAACAGATGTGTGAATATAGCAGTTTAGAAACCCTTTCTTTGGAGAATCTAGAAAGAGATGTTTCCAGCCATATACAGACACATAAGAATTAGCAGTAAGGTCACGTCTAAACAACAGGAGAAACGTCTCTTTCAAACTGCTCTGCTGTGTGTTCGTTCACCTTAGGAAGTTGCATCTATGTTTAGATTCAGCGAGTTAGAAACACGTTTCTTCTAAAAGCTGCGTATGGATATTACACAGAGAATGGGATTATAGGGTGTGAGGAGAAACATCTGGCTCCAAAACAAGAACGGAGCTATCTAGCAGAATGATTGTCAAGGTGTATTTTCAATTTACGGATGTAAACAGATGTGTTAATGTAGCACCTTAGAAACCTCTTCTTTGGAGAATCTAGAAAGAGATATTTCCAGCCATGTACAGGCACATAAGAATTTGCGGTAAGATAGCGTCTAAACCACAGGAGAAATGTCTCCTTCAAACTGGTCTGCTGTGTGTTCGCTAACCTTAGGAAGTAGTCCCTATGTTTAGATTCAGCGAGTTACAAACACGTTTCTTCTAAAAGCTTCGTTTGGATATTCCTGAGTGAATGGGAGTATAGGGTGTAATGAGAAATATCTGGTTCTAAAACAAAAATGGAACTATCTAGCAGAATGATTGTCAAGGTTTATATTCAACTTACAGAGGTAAGCAGATTTGTGAATGTAGCAGTTCAGAAACTCTTTCTTTAGAGAATCTAGAAAGAGATATTTCCAGCCATGTACAGGCACATAAGAATTAGCGGTAATATCGCATCTAAACCACAAGAGAAACATCTCCTTCAAACTACTCTGCTGTGTGCTCGCTCACCTTAGGAAGTTGCATTTATGTTTAGATTCAGCGAGTTAGAAACACGTTTCTTCTAAAAGCTGCGTTTGGATATTCCTTGGTGAATGGGAGTATAGGGTGTAATGAGAAATATCTGGCTCCAAAACAAAAACGGAGCTATCTAGCAGAATGATTGTCATGTGTGTATTCAACTTACACAGTTCAACAGAGGTGTGAATGTAGCAGTTTAGAAACCCTTTCTTTGGAGAATCTAGAAAGAGATATTTCCAGCCATATACAGACATGTAAGTATCAGCAGTGAGATCGAGTCTAAACCACAGGAGAAATGTCTCTTTCAAACTGCTCTACTGTGTGTTCGTTCACCTTAGGAAGTTGCATCAATATTCAGATTCAGCGAGTTAGAAACACGTTTCTTCTAAAAGCTGCGTTTGGGTATTCCTGAGTGAATGAGAGTATAGGATGTAATGAGAAATACCTGGCTCCAAAACAAAAACGAAGCCATCTAGCAGAATGATTGTCAAGGTGTATATTCAACTTACAGAGTTAAACTGATGTGTGAATGTAGCAGTTCGAAAACCCTTTCTTTGGAGAACATATAAAGAGATATTTCCTGCCATATACAGGCACATAAGAATTAGCGGTTAGATCGCATCTAAACCACAGGAGAAACGTCTGTTTCAAACTGCTCTGCTGTGTGTTCGTTCATCTTAGGAAGTTTCATTTATGCTTAGATTCAGAGAGGTAGAAACACGTTTTTTCTAAAATCTGCGTTTGGATATTACTCAGTGAATGGGAGTATAGGGTGTAATGAGAAACATCAGGCTCTAAAACAAAAATGAAGCTATCTGTCAGAATGATTGTCAAGGTGTACATTCAACTTAAAGTGTTAAACAGATGTGTGAATGTACTAGTTCAGAACCCCATTCTTTGGAGAATCTAGAAAGAGATATTTCCAGCCTTATACAGACACGTAAGAATTAGCCATAAGATCGCCTGTAAACCACATGAGAAACGTCTCTTTCAAACTGATCTGCAGTGTGCTCGTTCATGTTAAGAAGATGAATCTACGTTTAGATTCAACGAGTTGGAAACACGTTTCTTCTAAAAGGTGCGTTTGGATAATGTTGAGTGAATGGGAGTATAGGGTGTAATGAGAAATATCTGGCGCTAAAACAAAAATGGAGCTATCTAGCAGAATGATTGACAAGGTGTACATTCAACTTACAGAGTTAAACAGATGTGTGGATGTAGCAGTTCAGAAACCCTTTCTTTCAAGAATCTGGAAAGAGATATTTTCAGCCATACACAGGCATATAAGTATTACAGGTAACATTGCGTCTAATCCACAGGAGAAACGTCTATTTCAAACTGCTCTGCTGTGTGTTCGTGCACATTAGGAAGTTGCATCTGTGTTTAGATTTATCTAGTTAGAAACACATTTCTTCTAAAAGCTGCGTTTGACATTCCTGAGTGAAAGGTAGTGTAGGGTGTAATGAGAAATATCTGGCTCTAAAACAAAAACGGAGCTATCTAGCAGAATGATTGTCCGGTGTATATTCAACTCACAGAGGTAAATAGATGTGTGAATGTAGCAGTTCAGAAACCCTTTGGAGAATCCAGAAAGATATATTTCCAGCCATATATAAGCACATAAGAATTAGCGGTAAGAACGCGTCTAAACCACAGGAGAAAAGTCTCTTTCAAACAGCTCTGCTGTGTGTTCGTTCACCTTAGGAATTTGCATGTATGCTTAGATTCAGAGTTAGAAACACGTTTCTTCTAAAAGCTGCGTTTGTATATTCCTCAGTGAATGGCAGTGTAGGGTGTAATGAGAAATATCTGGCTCTAAAACACAAACGGAGATATGTAGCATAATGACTGTCAAGCTGTATATTCAACTTACAGAGGTAAACAGATATGTGAATGTAGACTTCGGAAACACTTTCTTTGGAGAATCTAGAAAGAGATATTTCCAGGAATAAACAGACACATAAGAATTAGCGGTAAGATCGCGTCTAAACCACAGCAGAAACTTCTGTCTCAAACTGCTCTGCTGTGTGTTTGTTCACCTTTGGAAGTTTCATCTAGGTTTAGATTCAGCGAGTTAGAAACACGTTTCTTCTAAAAGCTGCGTTTGGATATTCCTGAGTGAATG
>NW_016108300.1:16935-21921 GCF_001604975.1 Cebus imitator
GTCTAAACCACAGGAGAAACGTCTCGCTCAAGCTGCTCTACTGTGTGTACCTTCACCTTAGGAAGTTGCATCTACATTTAGATTCAGCGAGTTAGAAACACGTTTCTTCTAAAAGCTGCGTTTGTATAGTCCTGAGTGAATGGGAGTATAGGGTGTACGGAGAAATATCTGGCTCTAAAACAAAAACGGAGCTATGTAGCAGAATGATTGTCAAGGTGTATATTCAACTTACAGAGTCAAACAGATGGGTGAATGTAGCAGTTCCGAAATCCTTTCTTTGGAGAATCTAGAAAGAGATATTTCCAGCCATACAGAGACACATAAGAATTAGCGGTAAGATCGCATCTAAAACACAGGAGAAACGTCTCGTTCAAAGTGCTCTGCTGTGTCTTCGTTCACCTTAGGAACTTGCATCTATGTTAAATTCACCAAGCTACATACACGTTTCTTCTAAAAGCTGTGTGTGGATATCCCTGAGTGAATGTGAGTATAGGGAGTAATGAGAAATATCTGGATCTAAAACAGAAAAGGAGCAATCTAGCACAATGATTGTCAAGGTGTATATTCAACTAACGGAGTTAAACAGATGTGTGAATGTAGCAGTTCAGAAACACTTTCTTTCAAGAATCTAGAAAGAGATATTTCCAGCCATATACAGACACATGAGAATTAGTGGTAAGAACGCGTCTGAACCAAAGAGAAACGTCTCTTTCAAACTGCTCTGCTGTGTGTTAGTTCAACTTACGAAGTTACATCTATGTTTAGATTCAGCGAGTTAGAAACACGTTTCTCCTAAAAGCTGCGTTTGAATATTCCTCCGTGAATGGGAGTATAGGGTTTAATGAGATATATCTGGCTTTAAAACAAAAACGGGACTATCTAGTAGAATGATTGTCAAGGTGTATATTCAACTTACAGATATAAAGAGATGTGTGAATGTATTAGTTCGGAGACCCTTTCTTTAGAAAATCTAGAAAGATATATTTCCAGCCATATACAGACAAATAAGAATTAGCGGTAAGATCGGGTGTAAACCACAGAAGAAACGACTCTTTCAAACTGCTCTGCTGTGTGTTCATTCACCTTAAGAAGTTGCATCTATGTTTAGATTCAGCGAGTTAGAAACACGTTTCTTCTAAAAGCTACTTTCAAATATTCCTGAGTGAATGGGAGCATAGGGTGTAATGAGAAATGTCTGGATCTAAAACAAAAACGGAGCTATCTAGCATAATGATTGTCAATACGTATATTTGACTTACAGAGTTAAAAAGATGTGTGAATGTAGCAGTTCAGAAACCCTTTCTTTGGAGAATCTAGAAGAGATATTTCCAGCCATATAGAAACGTAAGGATTAGCGGTAAAATTGCGTCTAAACCACAGGAGAAACCTCTCCTTCAAGCTGCTCTGCTGTGTTTTCATTCACCCTAGGAAGTTGCATCTCTGTTTAGATTCAGGGTGTTAGAAACACGATTCTTCTAAAAGCTACGTTTGGATATTCCTGAGTGAATGGGAGTATAGGCTGTAATGAGAAATATGTGGCTCCAAAACAAAAACGGAGCTATCTTGCAGAATGATTGCAAGTTGTACATTCAACTTACAGAGTTAAACAGATGTGTGAATGTAGCAGTTCAGAAACCCTTTCTTTGGAGAATCTACAAAGAGATTTTTCCAGCCATACACAGACACATAAAATTTAGCGGTAAGATCACGTCTAAACCACAGGAGAAACGTATCTTTCAAACTGCTCTGCTGTGTGTTCGTTCACCTTAGGATGTTACATCTATGTTTAGATTCAGCGAGTTGGAAACACTTTTCTTCTAAAAGCTGCATTTCGATATTCCTCAGCGAATGGGAGTATAGGGTATAATGAGAAATATCTGGCTCTAAAACAAAACGGAGCTATCTAGCATAATTATTGTCAAGGTGTATATTAAACTTAGAGAGTTAAGGAGATGTGAGAATGTAGCAGTTCAGAAACCCTTTTTTTTGGAGAAGCTAGAAAGAGATATTTCCAGCCGTATACAGACACATAAGAATTAGCCGTAAGATCGCGTCTAAACCACAGGAGAAACGTCTCTTTCAAACTGCTCTGTTGTGTGTTCATTCACCTTAGGAAGTTGCATCTTTGTTTAGATTCAGCGAGTTAGAAACACGTTTCTTCTAAAAGCTGCGTTTGGATATTCCTGAGTGAATTGGAGTATAGGGTGTAATGAGAAATATCTGGCTCTAAAACAAAAACGGAGCTATCTAGCAGAATGATTCTCAAGGTGTATATTCAACTTACAGAGGTAAACAGGTGTGTGAATGTAGCAGTTCAGAAACCCTTTCTTTGGAGAATCTAGAAAGAGATATTTCCGGCCATATACAGACACATAAGAATTAGCGTTAAGATCGCTTCCAAACCACAGGAGGAACATCTCTTTCACACTGCTATGCTTTGTTTTCGTTCACCTTAGGAAGTTGCATCTACATTTAGATTCAGCGCGTTAGAAACACGTTTCTTCTAAAAGCTGCGTTTGGATATTCCTGAGTGAATGGGAGTAAAGGGTGTAATGACAAACATCTGTCTCTAAAACAAAAACGGAGATATCTAGCAGAATGATTGTCAATGTGTACATTCAACTTATAGAGTTAAACACATGAGTGAAAGTACTAGTTCAGAAAACCTCCCTTTGGAGAATCTAGAAAGAGATATATCCAGCCATACACAGGCACATAAGAATTAGTAGTAACAGCGCGTCTAAACAACAGGAGAAACATCTCTTTCAAACTACTCTTCTGTGTGTCTGTTCACCTAAGGAAGTTGCATCTATGTTTAGATTCAGCGAGTTAGAAACACGTTTCTTCCAAGAGCTGAGTTTGGATATTCCTCAGTGAATGGGAGTATAGAGTGTAATGAGAAATATCTGGCTCTAAAACAAAAACGTAGCTGTCTAGCAGAATCATTGTCAAGGGGAATATTCAACCACCAGAATTAAACAGATGTGTGAATGTAGCAGTTCAGAAACCCTTTCTTTGTTGAATCTAGAAAGAGATATTTAAAGCCATATACAGACACTTAAGAATTAGCGGTAATAGCGCGTCTAAACCACAGGAGAAACGTGTCATTCAAACTGCTCTGCTGTGTGTTCGTTAACCTTAGGAAGGTGCACCTATATTTAGATTCAGTGAGTTAGAAACACGTTTTTTCTAAAAGCTGCGTTTGGATATTAGTGAGTGAATGGGAGTATAGGGTGTAATGAGAAATATCTGGCTCTAAATCAAAAACGGAGTTATCTAGCAGAATCATTGTGAAGGTGTATATTCAACATACAGAGTTAAACAGATGTGTGAATGCAGAAGTTCAGAAATCCTTTCTTTGGAGAATCTGGAAAGAGATAATACCAGCTATATACACGCACATAAGAATTAGCGGTAAGATCACGTCTAAACCACAGGAGAAACGTCTCTTTCAATCTGCTCTGCTGTGTGGTCGTTAACCTTACGAACTTGCATCTATGTTTAGATTCAGCGAGTTAGAACACGTTTCTTCTAAAAGCTGCGTTTGGATATTCCTGAGTGAATGGAAGTATGGGGAATAATGAGAAATATCTGGCTCTAAAACAAAAACGGAGCTATCTAGCAGAATAATTGTCAAGGTGCATATTCAACTTGCAAAAGAAAACAGATATGTGAATGTTGCAGTTCAGAAACCCTTTCTTTGGAGAATCTAGAAAGAGATATTTCCAGCCACATACAGGCACATAAGAATTAGCGGTATGATCGCGTCTAAACCACAGGTGAAATGTCTCTCACAAACTGCTCTGCTGTGTGTTCGTTCACCTTAAGAAGTTGCCTCTAGGTTTCGATTCAGCGAGTTAGAAACACGTTTCTTCTAGAAGGTGGGTTTGGATATTCCTGAGTGAATGGGAGCATAGGGTGTCATGAGAAATGTCTGGCTTTAAAACAAAAACGGAGCTATCCAGTGGAATGATTGTCAAGGTGTATATTCAACTTACGGAGCTAAAATGATGTGTGAATGTAGCAGTTCAGAAACCCTTTTTTTTTGGAGATTCTGGAAAGAGATAATTCCAGCCATATACAGACATGAGAATTAGCGGTAAGGTCGTGTGTAAACCACAGGAGAAACGTCTCTTTCGAACTGCTTTGCGGTGTGTTCTTTCACCTTAGGAAGTTGCATCTATGTTTAGATTCAGCGAGTTAGAAACATGTTTCAACTAAAAGCTGCGTTTGGATATTCCTGAGTGCATGGGAGTATAGGGTGTAATGAAAAATATCTGGCTAAAAAACAAAAACGGAGCAATCTAGCAGAATGATTGTAATGGTTTATATTCAACTTACACAGTTAAATAGATGTGTGAATGCAGCAATTCAGAAACCCTTTCTTTGGAGAATCTAGAAAGAGATATTTCCAGCCATATGCAGACACATAAGAATTAGCGGTATGATCACGTCTAAACCATAGGAAAATCGTATCTGTCAAATTGTTCTGCTGTGTGTGCGTTCACCTTAGGAACTTGCATCAATGTTTAGATTCAGCGAGTTAGAAACACGTTTCTTCTAGAAGGTGCGTTTGGATATTCCTGAGTGTAAGGGAGTATATGGTGTAATTAGAAATATCTGGCTCTAAAACAAAAACAGAGGTATCTAGCAGAATGATTGTTCAGGTGTATATTCAACTTACAGAGGTAAACAGATGTGTGATGGTAGCAGTTCAGAAACCCTTTCTTTGGAGAATGTAGAAAGAGACATTTCCAGCCATATACAGACCCAAAAGAGTTAGCATTAAGATCGCGTCTAAACCACAGGGGAAATGTCTCTTTCAAATTGCTCTACCGTATGTTCGTTCACCTGAGGAAGTTGCATCTAGCTTTCGATTCAGCCAGTTAGAAACACGTTTCTTCTAAAAGCTGCGTTTGGATATTCCTGAGTGAATCGGAGTATATGGTGTAATACGAAATATCTGGCTCTAAAACAAAAACGGAG
>NW_016108300.1:22070-25748 GCF_001604975.1 Cebus imitator
CATAAAAATTAGTGTTAAGATAGCGCCTAACCCACAGGAGAAACGTCTCTTTGAAACTGCTCTGCTGTGTGTTCGTTCACCTGAGGAAGTTGCATCTTGCTTTTGATTCAGGGAGATAGAAACACGTTTCTTCTAAAAGCTGAGTTTGGAGAGTACTGAGTGAATGGGAGTATAGGGTGTAATGTTAATTATCTGGCTCTAAACAAAAACGAAGCTATCTAGCAGAATGATTGTCAAGGTGTATATTCAACTTACCGAGTCAAACAGATGTGTGAATGTAGCAGTTCCCAAATCCTTTCTTTGGAGAATCTAGAAAGAGATATTTCCAGCCATAAAAAGACACATATGAATTAGTGGTAAGATCGCGTCTAAACCACAGGAGAAATGTCTCTTTCAAACTGCTCTGCTGTGTCTTCGTTCACCTTAGGAACTTCCATCTATGTTAAATTCACCAAGTTAGAAACACGTTTCTTCTGAAAGATGTGTATGGATATTCCTGAGTGAAAGGGATTATAGGGTGTAAAGAGAAATATCTGGATACAAAACAGAAACGGGGCACTCTAGCACAATGATTGTCAAGGTGTATTTTCAACTAACGGGGTTAAACAGATGTGTGAATGTAGCAGTTCAGAAACCCTTTCTTTGGGGAATCTAGAAGGAGATACTTCCAGCCAAATACAGACACATAAGAATTAGTGGTAAGATCTCGTCTAAACCACAGGAGAAACGACTCTTTCAAACTGCTCTGCTGTGTGTTCGTTCACCTTAGTAAGTTGCATCTATGTTTAGATTCAGCGAGTTAGAAACACGTTTCTTCTAAAAGCTGCGTTTGGATATTCCTGAGTGAATTGGAGTATAGGGCATAATGAGAAATATTTGGCTCTAAAACAAAAACGGAACAATCTAGCAGAATAATTGGCAAGCTGTATATTCAACTTACAGAGTTAAACAGATGTGTGAATGTAGCGGTTCAGAAACCCTTTCTTTGGAGAACCTAGAAAGAGATATTTCCAGCCTTATACAGACACATAAGAATTAGCAGTAATGTCTCGTGTAAACCACAGGAGAATCATCTCTTTCAAACTGCTCTGCTGTGTGTTCGTTCACCTTAGGAAGTTGCGTCTATGTTTAGATTCAGCGAGTTAGAAACACGTTTCTTCTAAAAGCTGCGTTTGAATATTCCTCCGTGAATGGGAGTATAGGCTGTAATGAGAAATAACTGGCTCCAAAACAAAAATGGAGCTTTCTAGCAGAATGATTGTCAAGTTGTATATTCAACTTACAGAGTTAAACAGATGTGTGAATGGAGCAGTTCAGGAACCCTTTCTTTGGAGAACCTACAAAGAGATTTTTCCAGCCATACACAGACACATAAAATTTAGCAGTAAGATCACGTCTAAACCACAGGAGAAACGCGTCTTTCAAACTGCTCTGCTTTGTGTTCGTTCGCCTTAATAAGTTGCATCTGTGTTTAGATTCAGCGTATTAGAAAATCGATTCTTCTAAAAGCTGCGTTTGGATATTCCTGAGTGAATGGGAATATAGGGTATAATGAGAAATATCTGGCTCTAAAACAAAAACAGAGCTATCTAGCAGAATAATTGTCAAGGTGTATAGTCAACTTCAAAAGAAAACAGATATGTGAATGTTGCAGTTCAGAAACCCTTTCTTTGGAGAATCTAGAAAGAGATATTTCCAGCCATGTACAGGCACATAAGAATTAGCGGTAAGATCGCGTCTAAACCACAGTAGAAACGTCTCCTTCAAACTGCACTACTGCGTGTTCGTTCACCTTAGGAAGTTGCATCTGTATTTAGATTCAGCGAGTTATAGACACGTTTCTTCTAAAAGCTGTGTTTGGTTGTTCCTGAGTGAATGGGAGTACAGGGTGTCATGAGAAATATCTGGCTATAAAACAAAAACGGAGCTATCTAGCAGAATGAATGTCAAGGTGTATATTCAACCTACAGAGTTAAACAGATGTGTGAATGTAGCAGTTCATAAACGCTTTCTTTGGAGAATCTAGAAAGAGATATTTCCAGCCATATACAGACACCTAAGAATTAGCAGTAAGATCGCGTCTAAATCACACAAGAAACGTCTCTTTCAAAGTGCTCTGCTGTGTGTTCGTTCACCTTAGGAACTTGCTTCTATATTAAATTCAGCGAGTTAGAAACACGTTTTTTTCTAAAAGCTGCGTTTGGATATTCCTCAGTGAATGGGAGTATAGGGTGTAATGAGAAATATCTGGCTGTAAAACAAAAGCAGAGCTATATAGCAGAATGATTGTCAAGCTCTATATTCAACTTACACAGTAAAATAGATGTGTTAATGTAGCAGTTCTGAAATGCTTTCTTTGGAGAATCTATAATGGGATATTTCCAGCCATATACAGACACATAAGAATTAGCGGTAAGATCGCGTATAAACCACAGTAGAAACGTCTCTTGCAAACTGCTCTGCTGTGTGTTCGTTCACCTAAGGAAGTTGCAACTATGTTTAGATTCAGCGAGTTAGAAACACGCTTTTTCTAATAGCTGAGTTTTTATATTCCGGAGTGAATGGCAGTATACGGTGTAATGAGAAATATCTGTCTCTAAAACAGAAACGGAGCTATCTAGCAGAATGATTGTCACGGTGAATATTCAAATTACAGAGTTAAACAGAGGTGTGAATGTAGCAGTTCAGAAACCGTTTCTTTCGAGAATCTAGAAAGATATATTTCCAGCCATATATAGACTCATAAGAATTAGCAGTAAGATAGCATCTAAACCACAGGAGAAACGTCTCTTTCAAACTGCTCTGCTGTGTGTTCGTTCACCTTAGGAAGGTGCATCTATGTTTAGATTCAGTGAGTTATAAACACGTCTCTTCTAAAAGCTGCGTTTGGATATTACTCAGTGAATGGGTTTGTAGGGTGTAATGAGAAATATCTGGCTCTAAAACAAAAATGGAGCTATCTGGCAGAATGATTGACAAGGTGTATATTCCACTTATGGAGTTAAACAGTTGTGTGAATGTACCAGTTCAGAAACCCTTTCTTTGGAGAATCTAGAAAGAGATATTTGCTGCCATATACAGGCAGTTAGGAATTAGCGGTAAGTTCGCCTCTACACCACAGGAGAAACGTTTCTTTCCAGCTGCTCTGCTGTGTGTTCGTTCAGTTAGGAAGCTGCATCTATGTTTAGATTCAGCGAGCTAGAAACACGTTTCTTCTAAAAGCTGCGTTTGGATATTCCTGAGTGAATGGTAGTGTAGGGTGAAATGAGAAATATCTGGCTCTTAAACAAACACGGAGCTATCTAGCAGAATGATTGTCCAGGTTTATATTCAACTTACATAGTTAAACAGATGTGTGAATATTGTAGTTCAGAAATTCTTTCTTTGGAGAATCTAGAAAGAGATATTTCCAGCCATATACAGGCACATAAGCATTAGCAGTAAAATAGCGTCTAAACCAGAGGAGAAACATCTCTCTCAAACTGCTGTGCTGTGTCTTCGTTCACCTTATGAACTTGCATCTATGGTTAGATTCAGCGAGTTAGAAAAACGTTTCTTCTAAAAGCTTCGTTTGGATATTCCTGAGTGAATTGGAGTATAGGGTGTAATGAGAAATATGTGGCTCTAAAACAAAACGGAACTATCTAGCAGAATGATTGTCAAGGTGTATATTCAACT
>NW_016108300.1:26954-28160 GCF_001604975.1 Cebus imitator
TGAGAATCTAGAAAGAGATATTTCCAGCCATAAACAGGCACATAAGAATTAGCGGTAAGATTGTGTCTAAACCAGAGGAGAAACGCCCCTATCAAACTACTCTGCTGTTTGTTGGTTCCCCTTAGGAAGTTGCCTCTATGTTTAGATTCCGCGAGTAGGAAACACGTTTCTTCTAAAAGCTGCGTTTGGATATTCCTGAGTGAATGGGAGCATAGGGTGTAAGGAGATATATCTGGCTCTAAAACAAAAATGGAGCTATCTAGCATAATGATTGTCAAGGTGTATATTCAGCTTACAGAGCTAAACAGATTTGTGAATGTAGCAGTTCAGAAACCGTTGTTTTGGAGAATCTAGAAAGAGATACTTCCAGCCATATACAGACAGATAAGAAATTGCACTAAGATAGTGTGTATACCACAGGAGAAAGGTCTCTTTTAAACTGCTCTGCTGTGTTTTTGTTGACCTTAGGAAGTTGCATGTATGTTTAGATTCAGCGAGTTAGAAACACCTTTCTTCTAAAAGCTGCGTTTGGATATTTCTGAGTGAATGGGATTAAAGGGTGTAATGAGAAACATCTGGCTCTAAAACAAAAACGGAGCTATCTAGCAGAATGTTTGTCAAGGCGTATATTCAACTTACAGAATTAAACAGACGTGTAAATGTAGCAGCTCAGAAACTATTTCCTATGAGAATCTAGAAAGAGATATTTCCAGCCATATACAGGCACATAAGAATTAGTGGTAAGATCGCGTCTAAACCACAGGAGAAACGCCTCTATCAAACTGTTCTGCTGTTTGGTCGTTCCCCTTAGGAAGTTGCATCTATGTTTAGATTCAACGAGTAGGAAACACGTTTCTGCTAAAAAATGGGTTGGATATTCCTGAGTAAATGGGAGCATAGGGTGTAATGAGATATATCTGGCTCTAAAACAAAAACGGAGCTATCTAGCAGAATGATTGTCAAGGTGTATATTCAACTTACAGAGTTACACAGATGTGTGAATGTAGCAGTTCAGAAACCCTTGCTTTGGAGAATCCAGAAAGAGATACTTCCAGCCATATACAGACAGATAAGAAATAGTGCTAAGATCGTGTGTAAACCACAGGAGAAGCGTCTCTTTCAAACTGCTCTGCGTTGTGTTCTTTCACCTTAGGAACTTGCATCTATGTTTAGATTCAGCAAGTTAGAAACACGTTTCTTCTAAAA
>NW_016108300.1:28229-36282 GCF_001604975.1 Cebus imitator
GAGTATAGGGTGTAATGAGAAATATCTGGCTCTAAAATGAAAATGGAGATATCTAGTAGAATGATTGTCAAGGTGTATATTAAAATTACTGAGGTAAACAGATGTGTGAATGTAGCAGTTCGGAAACCCTTTCTTTGGAGAATCTAGAAAGACATATTTCCAGCCATATTCACACATGTAAGAATTAGTGGTAAGATCGGGTCTAAACCACAGGAGAAACGTCTCTTAAAAACTGGTCTGCTGTGCGTTCGTTCACCTTAGGACCTTGCATCTCTGTTCAGATTCAGCGGGTTAGAAACACATTTCTTCTAAAAGCTGCGATTGGATATTCCAGACTGAATGGGAGCATAAGGTGCAATGAGAAATATCTGGCTCTAAAACAAACGGAGCTATCTAGCAGAATGATTTTCAAGGTATATATTCAATTTACAGAATTTAACGGACGTGTGAACATAGCAGTTCAGAAACTCTTTCTTTGGAGAATCTAGAAAGAGATATTTCCAGCCATATACAGTCACATAAGACTTAGCGGTAAGATCGAGTCTAAACCACAGGAGAGACACCTCTTTAAAACTGCTCTGCTGTGTGTTTGTTCACCTTAGGAAGTTGAATCTATGTTAAGATTCAGCGAATTAGAAACACCTTTCTTCTTAAAGCTGCATATGGATATTCCTGAGTGAATGGGAGTATAGGGTGTAATGAGAAGTATCTGGCTCTAAAACAAAAACGGAGCTATCTAACAGAATGATTGTCAAGGTTTGTATTCAACTTACATAGCTAAACAGACGTGTGAATGTTGCAGTTCAGAAACCCTTTCTATGGAGGATCTAGAAAGAGGTATTTCCAGCCATATACAGACACATAAGAATTAGCGGGAAGATCGCGTCTAAACCACAGGAGAAACGTCTCTTTCAAACTGCTCTGCATTGTGTTCTTTCACCTTAGGAAGTTGCATCTATGTTTAGATTCAGCGAGTTAGAAATACCTTTCTTCTAAAAGCTGCGTTTGGATACTCCTGAGTGAATTGGAATACAAGGTGTAATGAGAAATATCTGCCTCTAAAAGAGAAACTGACCTATCTAGCAGAATTATTGTAAAGGTGTATATTCAACTTACAGAGTTAAACTGATGTGTGAATGTATCATTTCAGAAACCGTTTGTTTGGAGAATCCAAAAAGAGATATTTCCAGCCATATAGAGACACATAAGAATTAACGGTAAGATCGCATCTAAACCACAGGAGAAACGTCTCTTTCAAACTGTTCTGCTGTGTTCTCGTTCACCTAAGGAAGTTGCATCTATGTTTAGATTCAACCAGTTAGAAACATATTTCTTCCAAAAGCTGGGTTTGTACATTCCTGAGTGAATATGAGCTTATGATGTAATGAGAAATATCTGGCTCTAAATCAAAAACGAAGCTATCTAGCAGAATGATTGTCAAGGTGTGTATTCAACTTACAGAGTTAAACAGACGTGTGAATGCAGCAGTTCAGAAAACCTTTCTTTGGAGAATCTAGAAAGAGATATTTCCAGCCATATAAAGGCACATAAGAATTAGCGGTAAGATCGCATCTAAACCACAGGAGAAACGTCTCTTTCAAACTGCTCTGCTGTGTGTTCGTTCACCTTAGGAAGTTGCCTCTGTTGATAGATTCAGCGAGTTAGAAACACCTTTCTTCTAAAAGCTTAGTTTGTATATTCCTGAGTGAATAGGAGTATAAGGTGTAATGAGAAATATCTGCCTCAAAAACAAAAACGGATCTATCAATAAGAATGATTGTCTAGGTGTATATTCAACTTACAGAGTTAAACAGATGTGTGAATGTAGCAGTTCAGAAACCCTTTCTTAGGAGAATCTAGAAAGAGATATTTCCAGACATATACACACACATATGAATTACTGTTAAGATCGCGTGTAAACCACAGGAGAAACGTCTCTTTCAAAGTGCTCTGCTGTGTCTTCGTTCACCTTAGGAAGCTGAATCTAGGTTTAGATTCAGCGAGTTAGAAATACGTCTCTTCTAAAAGCTGCGATTGGATATTCCTCAGTGAATGGGAGTATACAGTGTAATGAGAAATATCTGGCTGTAAAACAAAAATGGAGCTCTGTAGCAGAATGATTGTCAAGGTGTATATTCAACATACATAGTTAAACAGATGTGTGAATGTAGCAGTTTAGAAACCCTTTCTTTGGAGAATATAGAAAGAGATTTCCAGCAATATACAGGCACATAAGAATTAGCGGTAAGATCACGTCCAAACCACAGGAGAAACGTCTCTTTCAAACTGCTCTGCTGTGTGTTCATTCACCTTAGGAAGTTGCATCTATGTTTAGATTCAGCAAGTTGGAAATACGTTTCTTCTAAAATCTGCATTTGGATATTCTTGCGTGAATGCGAGTGTACGGTGTAATGATAAATATCTGGCTCATTACAAAAACGGAGCTATTTAACAGAATGATTTTCAAGATGTATATTCAACTTACAGAGTTAAACAGATGTGTGAATCTAGCAGTTCAGAAAACCTTTCTTTGAAGCATCTAGAAGGATATATTTCCAGCCATATACAGGCACATAAGAATTAGAGATAACATCGCGTCTGAACCACAGGAGAGGAGTCTCTTTCAAACTGCTCTGCTGTGTGTTCATTTACCTTAGGAAAATGCATCTATGTTGAGATTCAGTGAGTTAGAAACGCGTTTCTCGTAAAAACTGCGTTTGAATATTCCTCCGTGAATGGGAGAATAGGGTGTAAAAAGAAATATTTGGCTTTAAAACAAAAACGGAGCTATCTGGTAGAATGATTGTCAAGGTGTATATTCAACTTACAGAGGTAAACAGATGTGTGAATGTAGCAGTTCAGAAACCTTTTCGTTAGAGAATCTAGAAAGAGATAATTCCAGCCATATACAGACTCATAAGAATTAGCGGTAAGATCCCGTGTAAACCACAGGAGAAACGTCTCTTTCAAAGTGCACTTCTGTGTGTTCCTTCAGCTTAGGAAGTTGCATCTACATTTACGCTCAGCGAGTTAGAAACACGTTTCTTCTAAAAGCTGCGTTTGGATATTCCTGAGTGAATGGGAGTGTAGGGTGTAATGAAAAATCTCTGGCTCTAAAGCAAAAATGGAGCTATCTAGCAGAATGATTGTCAAGGTGTATATTAAACGTACAGAGGTAAACAGATATGTGAATGTGGCAGTGCAGAAACTCTTTCTTTGGAGAATCTAGAAAGAGATATTTCCAGCCATATACAGCCCCATAAGCATTAGTGGTAGGATCGCATCTAAACCACGGGAGAAACGTCTCTTTCAAACTGTTCTGCTGTGTGTTCGTTCACCTTAGGAAGTTGCATCTATGTTGAGATTCAGCGAGTTAGAAACACGTTTCATCTAAAAGCCGTGCTTGAATATTCCTGAGTGAATGGGAGGGTAGGGTGTAATGAGAAATATCTGGCTCTAAAACAAAAACGGAGCTATCTAGCAGAATGATTGTCAAGGTGTACATTCAACCTACAGAGTTAAACAGATGTCTGAATGTAGCAGTTCAGAAACCCTTTCTTTGGAGAATCAAGAAAAAGATATTTCCAGCCATATACAGACACATAAGTATTAGCGGAAAGATCGCGTATAAATCACAGGAGAAACGTCCCCTTCAAACTGCTCTGCTGTGTGTTTGTTCACCATAGGATGTTGCATCTATGTTTAGATTTAGCGAGTTAGAAACACGTTTCTTTCAGAAGCTGCGTTTGGATATTCCTGTGTGAATGGGAATATAGGGCGTAATGAGAAACATCTGGCTTTGAAACAAAAACGGACCTATCGAGCAGAGTGATTGTCAAGGTGTATATTCAACCTACAGAGTTAAACAGATGTCTGAATGTAGCAGTTCAGAAATGCTTTCTTTGGAGAATCTAGAAAGAGATATTTCCAGCCATATACAGACACATAAGAATTAGCGGTAAGATCGCGTCTAAACCATAGGAGAAACGTGTCTTTCAAATGGCTCCGTTGTGTGTTCGCTCATCTTAGGAAGCTGAATCTATGTTTAGATTCAGGGAGTTAGAAACATGTTTCTTCTAAAAACAGCGTTTAGATATTCCTGAGTGAAAGGTAGTGTAGGGTGTAATGAGAAATACCTGGCTCTAAAACAAAAACGGAGCTATCTAGCAGAATGATTGTCAAGGTTTATATTAGACTCACAGAGGTAAACAGATGTGTGAATGTAGCAGTTCAGAAACCCTTTCTTTGGAGCATCTAGAAGGAGATATTTCCAGCCATACACAGACACATAAGAATTAGCGATAAGTTCGTGTCTAAACCACAGGTGAAACGTATCTTTCAAACTGGTCTGCTGTGTGTTCGTTCACCTTATGAACTTTCATCTATGTTCAGATTCAGTGAGTTAGAAACGCTTTTCTTCTAAAAGCTGCGTTTGGATATTCCTGAGTGAATGGGAGTATAATGTGTAATGAGAATTACCTGGCTCTAAAACCAAAACGGAACCATCTAGCAGAATGATTGTCATGGTGTATATTTACCTTACAGAGTTAAACAGATGTGTGAATGCAGCAGTTCAGAAACTCTTTCTTTGGAGAATCTACAAGGAGATATTTCGAGCCATATACAGGCACATAAGAATTAGCGGTAATCAAGCATTTAACCACAGGAGAAACTACTCTTTCAAATTGCTCTGCTGTGTGTTTGTTCATTTTAGGAAGTTGTATCTATGTTTAGATTTAGCGAGTTACAAAAACGTTTCTTCTAAAAGCTGCGTTTGAATATTCCTCAGTGAATGGGAGTATAGTGTGTAATGAGAAATATTTGCCTTTAAAACAAAATCGGAGCTGTCTAGTAGAATGATTGTCAAGGTGTGTACTCAACTTACAGAGTTAAACAGATGTGTGAATTTCGCAGTTCAGAAACCCTTTCTTTAGAGAATCTAGAAAGAGATATTTCCAGCCTTATACAGACACATAAGAATTAGCGGTAAGATCGCGTCTAAACCACAGGAGAAACGTCTCTTTCAGACTGATCCACTGTGTGTTCATTCAGCTTAGGAAGTTGCATCTATGTTTAGATTCAGCGAGTTGGAAACACGTTTCTTCTAAAAGCTGCGTTTGGATATTCCTCAGTGAATGGGAGCATAGGGTGTAATGATAAATATGTGGCTTTAAAAAAAAAAACGGAGCTATGTAGCAGAATGATTGTCAAGCTGTATATTTAACTTACAGAGATAAACAGATGTGTGAATGTAGCAGTTCAATAACCCTTTCTTTGGAGAATCCAGAAAGAGATATTTCGAGCCATATACAGACACATAAGAATTAGCAGTAAGATCACGTGTAATCCACAGGAGAAACGTGTCTTTCAAGCTACTCTGCTTTGTGTGTGTTCACCTTAGGAAGTTGCATCTATGTTTGGATTCAGCGAGTTGGAAACACGTTTCTTCTAAAAGCTGCGTTTGGATATTCCTGAGTGAATGGGAGTATAGGGTGTAATCAGAAACATCTGGCTCTAAAACAAAAACAGAGCTATCTAGCAGAATGATTGTCAAGGTGTATATTCAACTTACAGAATTAAATTGATGTGCAAATATAGCAGTTCAGAAACCATTTCTTTCGAGAATATAGAAAGAGATATTTCCAGCCACGTACAGATACATAAGAATTAGCGGTAAGATTGAGTCTAAACCACAGGAGAAACGTCTATTTCAAACTGCTCTGCTGTGTGTTCGTTCAACTTAGGAAGTTGCATCTATGTTTAGATTCAGTGAGTTAGAAACAAGTGTCTTCTAAAAGCTGCGTTTCGATATTCCTCAGTGATTGGGAGTATAGGGTGTAATGAGAAATATCTGGCTCTAAAACAAAAATGGAGGTAGCCAGGAGAATTATTGTCAACGTGTATATTGAACTTACAGATTAAACAGATGTGTGAATGTAGCAGTTCAGAAACCCTTTCTTTGGAGAATCTAGAAAGAGATATTTCCAGCAATATATAGACACATAAGAAGTAGTGTTAAGATCTCTTCTAAACCACAGGAGAAACGTCGCTTTCAAAGTGCTCTGCTGTGTGTTCGTTAATCTTAGGAAGTTGCATCTGTGTTTAGATTTAGCGAGTTAGAAACACGTTTCTTCTAAAAACTGCGTTTGGATTTTCCTGAGTGAATTGGTCTATAGGGTGTAATGAGAAATCTCTGGCTGTAAAACAAAAATGGAGCAATCTAGCAGAATGATTGCCAAGGTGTATATTCAACTTACTAGAGGTAAACAGATGTGTGAATGTAGCAGTTCAGAAACCCTTTTTGGAGAATCTACAAAGAGATATTTCCAGCCATATACAGACACATAAGAATTAGCAGTAAGATCGCGTTTAACCACAAGAGAAACGTCCTTTCAACCTGCTCTGCTGTGTGCTCGTTCACCTTAGGAAGTTGCATCTGGGTTTAGTTTCAGCGAGTTAGAGAAACGTTTCTTGTAAAAGCTGCGTTCGGATATTCCTCAGTGAAAAGGAGTATACCGTCTAATGAGAAACATTTGGCTCCAAAACAAAAACAGAACCATCAGTAGAATGATTGTCAAGGTGTATATTCCAATTACAGAGTTAAACAGATGTGTCAATGTAGCAGTTCAGAAACCCCTTCTTTGGAGAATCTACAAAGAGATATTTACAGCCATATACAGAAACAAAAGAATTAGCGCAAAGATCGCGTCTAAACCACAGGAGAAAAGTCTCTTTCAAACTGCTCTGTTCTGTGTTCGTTCACCTTAGGAAGTTGCATCTATGTTTAGATTCAACGAGGTAGAAACACATTCCTTCCAAAAGCGGCGTTTGGATATTCCTGAGTGAATGGTACTGTAGGGTGTAATGAGAAACCTCTGGCTCTAAAAGAAAAACGGAGCTATCTAGCAGAATGATTGCCAAGGTGAATATTCAACTTACTAGACGTAAGCAGACCTGTGAATGTAGCAGTTCAGAAACCCTTTCTTTGGAGAATCTAGAAAGAGATATTTCCAGCCATAAACAGACACATAAGAATTAGCAGTAAAATCGCGTTTAACACAGGAGAAATGTCTCTTTCAAACTGCTCTGCTTGTGTTCGTTCACCTTAGGAAGTAGCATCAATGTTTAGATTCAGCGAGTTGGAAACACGTTTCTTCTAAAAGCTGGGTTCGGATATTCCTGAGTGAATGGGAGTATAGTTTGCAATGAGATATATGTGGCTCTAAAACACAAACGGAGCTTTCTAGCAAAATGATTGTCATGGTGTATATTAAACTTACAGAGTTTAACAGATGTGTGAATGTTGCAGTTCACAAACCGTTTCTTTGGAGAATCTAGAAAGAGATATTTCCAGCCATATACAGACATATTATAATTAGCAGTAAGATCGCGCCTAAACCACAGGAGAAACGTCTCCTTCAATCTGCTCTGCTGTGTGTTCGTTCAGCTTAGGAAGTTACATCTATGTTTACATTCATCGAGATAGAAACACGTTTCTTCTAAAAGGTGCCTTTGTATATTCCTGAGTGAATGGAGTATAAGGTGTAATGAGAAATATCTGGCTCTAAATCAAAAACTGAGCTATCAAGCAGAATGATTTTCTAGGTGTATATTCAACTTACAGAGTTAAACAGATGTATGAATGTAGCAGTTCAGAAACCCTTTCTTTGGAGAATCTAGAAAGAGATATTTCCAGCCATACACAGACACATAACAATTAGCATTAAAGTCAGGTCTAAACCACAGGAATAAAGTCTCTTTCAAACTTCCCTGCTGTGTATCCGTTCACCTTATGAATTTACATCTATGTTTAAATTCAGTGAGTTAGAAACGTGTTTCCTCTAAAAGCTGCGTTTGGATGTTCCTGAGTGAATGGGAGTATAAGGTGTAATGAGAAATACTTGGCTCTAAAACAAAAACGGAACTAACTAGCACAATGATTGTCAAGGTGTATATTCAACTTACAGAGTTAAACAGATGTGTGAAAGTAGCAGTTCAGAAACTCTTTCTTTGGAGAATCTGGAAAGAGATATTTCCAGCCATATACAGGCAC
>NW_016108300.1:37088-39571 GCF_001604975.1 Cebus imitator
AAAAGATGCGTTTGGATATTCCTGAGTGAATGGGAGTATTCGGTGTATGAGAAATATCTGCCTCTAAAACAAAAACGGAGCTATGTAGCAAAATGATTGTCAAGGTGTATATTCAGCTTACAGAGTTAAACAGATGTGTGAATGTAGCAGTTCACTAACCCTTTCTTTGGAGAATCTAGAAAGAGATCTTTCCAGCCATATACAGACTCATAAGTATTAGAGGAAAGTTCGCATCTAAACCACAGGAGAATCCTCTTTCAAACTGCTCTGCTGTGTGTTCGTTCACCTTAGGAAGTTGCATCTGTGTTTAGATTCAGCGAGGTAGAAACATGTTTCTTCTCAAAGCTGCGTTTTGCTGTTCCTGATTGAATGTTAGTATAGGGTTTAATGAGAAATATCTGGCTCTGAAACAAAAACGGAGCTATCTAGCAGAATGATTGTCAAGGTGTAAATTCAACCTACAGAGTTAAACAAATGTGTCAATGTAGCTATTCAGAAACTCTGTCTTTTGAGAATCTAGAAAGAGATATTTGCAGCCTATACAGGCACCTAAGAAATAACGGTTATATTGCGTTTACACCACACAAGAAACGTCACGTTCAAACTGCTCTGCTGTGTGTTCGTTCAACTTAGGAAGTTGCATCTATGTTTAGATTCAGTGAGTTAGAAACACGTTTTTTCTAAAAGCTGCGTTTGGATATTCCTGAGGGAATGGGATTATAGGGAGTCATAAGAAATATCTGGCTCTAAAACAAAAACGGAGCTATCTAGCAGAATGATTGTCAAGGTGTATATTCAACTTACAGAGTTAAACAGATGTGTGAATGTAGCAGTTCAGAGACCCTTTCTTTGTAGAATCTAGAAACAGATATTTCCACCCATGTACAGACACAAAAGAATTAGCGGTAAGATCGGTCTAAACCACAGGAGAAACGTCTCTTTGAAACTGCTCTGCTGTGTTTTTGTTCACTTTAGAAAGGTGCATCTTTGTTTAGATTCATCGGGTTAGAAACACTTTTTTTCTAAAAGCTGCGTTTGGATATTCCTGAGTGAATGGGAGTATACGGTGTAATGAGAAATATCTGACTCTAAAACAAAAACGGACCTATCTAGCAGAATGATTATCAAGGTGTATTTTCAACTTACAGAGCTAAACAGATGTGTGAATGTAGCATTTCAGAAACCGTTTCTTTGCAGAATCTAGAGAGAGGTATTTATAGACATATACAGAAACATAAGAATTAGCGATAAGATCATGTCTAAACCACAGGAGAAACGTCTCTTTCAAACTTCTCTGCTTTGTGTTCTTTCACCTTAGGAAGTATTATCTATGTTTAGATTCAGCGAGTTAGGTACACGTTTCCCCTAAATGCTGCGTTTGGATGTTCCTAAGTGAATGGGAGTATAGGGTGTAATGAGAAATATCTGGCTCTAAAACAGAAACGGAGCTATCTAGCAGAATGATTGTCAAGGAGTATATTCAACTTACACAGTTAAACAGATATGAGAATGTAGCAGTTCTGAAACCCTTTTCTTGGAGAAACTAGGAAGAGATATTTCCAGCCATATACAGGCAAGTATGAATTAGCGGTAAGATAGTGTCTAAACCATAGAAGAAACGCCTCTTTGAAACTGCTCTGCTATGTGTTCCTTTACCTTGGAAAATTGCATCTATGTTTAGATTCAGCTAGTTAGAAACACGTTTCCGCTAAAAGCTTCTATTGGATATTCCTGAGTGAATGGCAGTATAGGGTGTAAAGAGAAATATCTGGCTCTAAAACAAAAACGGAGCTATCTAGCAGAATGATCGCCAAAGTGTATATTCAACTTACAGAGTTAAACAGATGTGTGAATGTAGCAGTTCAGAAACACTTTCTTTGGAGAATCTGGAGAGAGATATTTCCAGCCATATACAGACACATAAGAATTAGAGGTAAGTTCATGTCTTAAACACAGGAGAAACGTCTCTTTCAAATTGCTCTGCTGTGTGTTCGTTCACCTTAGGGAGTTGCATCTATGTTTACATTCAGCGAGTTAGAAACACGTGTCTTCTGAAAGCAGCATTTGGATGTTCCTCAGTGAATGGGGGTATAGGGTGTATTGAGAAATATCTGGCTCTAAAACTGAAACGGAGCTATCTAGCAGAATGATTGTCAAGGTGTATATTCAACTTACAGAGGTAAACAGATGTGTGAATGTAGCAGTTCAGAAACCCTTTCTTTGGAGAATATAGAAAGAGATATTTCCAGCCATATATAGGCATATATGAATTAGCGGCAATATCGTGCCTAAACCACAGGAGACACTTCTCTTTCAAACTGCCCTGCTGTGTGTTCGTTCACCTTAGGAAGCTGCATCTATGTTTAGATTCAGCGAGTTAGAAATACCTTTGTTCTAAAAGCTGCGTTTGGATATTCCAGAGTGAATAAGAGCATCGGGTTTAATGAGAAATATCTGACTCTAAAACAAAAACAGAGCTATCT
>NW_016108300.1:39722-58388 GCF_001604975.1 Cebus imitator
TAAGTTTTTGCAGTAAGATCGCCTCTAAACCACAGGTGAAACGTCCCTTTCAAACTGCTCTGCTGTGCGTGTGTTCACCTTAGGAAGGTGCGTCTATATTTACACTCAGCAATTTGGAAAAACTTTTCTTCTAAAAGCTGCGTTTGGATATTCCTGAGTGAATGGGAGTGTAGGGTGTTATGAGAAATATCTGGCTCTAAAAAAAAAAACGGAGCTATCTAGCAGAATGGTTGTCAAGCTGCACAACCAACTTACAGAGTTAAACGGGTGTGTGAACATAGCAGTTCGGAAACCCTTTCTTTGGAGAACCTAGAAAGAGATATTTGCAGCCGTATACAGACTCTTAGGAATTAGCAGAAAGATCGCGTCTAAACCACAGGAGAAACGTCTCTTTCAAACTGTTCTGCTCTGTGTTCGTTCAACTTAGGAAGTTGCACCTATGTTTAGATTCAGCGATTTTGAAACACTTTTATTCTAAAAGCTGCGTTTGGATATTCCTGAGTGAATGAGAATGTGCGGTATAATGAGAAATATCTGTCTCTAAAACTAAACCAGAGCTACCTAGTAGAATGATTGTCAAGGTGTATATTCATCTTACAGAGTTAAACAGATGTATGAATGTAGCAGTTCAGAAACACTTTCTTTGGAGAATCTAGAAAGAGATATTTCCAGGCATATTCAGACCCATGAGAATTAGCAGTAATATCACGTCTAAACCACGGGTGAAACGTCTCTTTCAAACTGCTCTGCTGTGTGTTCCTTGATCTTATGAAGTTGCATCTATGTTTAGATTCAGGGAGTTAGAAACACTTTTCTTCTAAAAGCTGCGTTTGTGTATTCCTGAGTGAATGGGCGTATAGGGTGTATTGAGAAATATCTGGCTCTAAAACAAAAACGGAGCTATCTAGAAGAATGGTTGTCAAGGTGTGTATTCAACTTACAGAGTTAAACAGATGTGTGAATTTAGCAGTTCAGAAACACTTCCTTTGGAGAATCCAGAAAGAGATATTTGCAGCCATATACAGACACATAATAATTAGTGGTAAGATCGCGTATAAACCACAGGAGAAACGTCTCTTTCAAACTGCTCTGCTTGAATTCGTTCACCTTAGGAAGTTGCATCTATCTTTAGATTCAGCGAGTTACAAACGCTTTTCTTCTAAAATCTGCATTTGGATATTCCTGAGTGAATGAGAGAGTAGTGTGTAAATAGAAATATCTGGCCCTAAAACAAAAGGGGAGGTATCTAGCAGAATGCTTGTCAAGGTGTATATTGAACTTACACAGTTCAACAGATCTGTGAATGTAGCAGTTCAGAAACACTTTCTTTGGAGAATCTAGAAAGAGATATTTCCCGCCATATTCAGACCCGTAAGAATTAGCAGTAAAATCGTGTCTAAATCACAGGAGACACGTCTCTTTCAAGCTGCTCTGCTGTGTGTTCGTTCACCTTAGGAAGTTGTATCTATATTTAGATTCAGCGAGTTAGAGACACTTTTCTTCTGAATTCCTCGTTTCAATATTCGTGAGTGAAAGGGATTATATGGGGTAATGAGAAATATCTGGCTCGAAAACAAAAACGGAGCTATCTAGCAGAATGATTGTCAAGGTGTACGTTCAACTTACAGAGTTAAACAGATGTGTGAATGTAGCAGTTCAGAAACCCTTTCTTTACAAAATCTAGAAAGAGTTATTTCCAGCCATATACAGAAACATTAGCATTAGCGGTAAGATCACGTCTAAACCACAGGAGAGACGTCTCTATCAAACTGCTCTGCTGTGTGTTCCTTCACCTTAGGAAGTTGCATCTATGTTTCGATTCAGCGAGTTAGAATCAAGTTTCTTCTAAAGGTTGCGTTTGGATATTCCTGAGTGAATGGGAGTACAGGGTTTAATGAAAAATATCAGGATCTAAAACTAAAACGCATCTATCTAGCAGAATCATTGTCAAGGACTATGATCAAGTTACAGAGTTAAACAGATGCGTGAATGAAGCAGTTCCGAAATCCTTTATTTGGAAAATCTAGAAATAGGTATTTCCAGCCACATACAGACACATAAGAATTAGTGGTAAGATCGCATCTAAACCACAGGAGAAACGTCTATTTCAAACTGCTCTGCTTTGTGTTAGTTCACCTTAACAAGTTCCATCTATGTTTAGATTCAGCGAGTTAGAATCACGTTCCTTCTTAAAGCTGCGTTTCTGTATTCCTGAGTGAATATGGAGTTTAAGGTGTAATGAGAGTTATCTGGCTCCAAAACTAAAACGGAGCTATCTAGCGGAATGATTGCCAAGGTGTATATTCAACCTACACAGTTAAACAGACGTCTCAATGTAGCAGTTCAGAAACCCTATCTTCGGAGAATCCAGAAAGAGATATTTCCCGCCATATGCAGACATAAGAATTAGCTGTATGATCGCGTCTAAACCGGAGGAGAAACGCCTCTATCAAACTGCTCTGCTGTGTGTTCGTTCACCTTAGGAAGTTGCATCTACATTTAGATTCAGCGAGTTAGAAACACGTTTCTTCTAAAAGCTGAGTTTGGATATTCCTTAGTGAATGGGACGATAGGTTGTAATGAGAAACATATGTCTCTAAAACAAAACGGAGCTATCTAGCAGAATGATTGTCAATTTTGTATATTCCACTTACAGAGTTAAACAGATGTGTGAATGTAGCAGTTCAGAAACACTTTCTTTGGAGTAGCTAGAAAGAGATATTTCCATCCATATAGAGACACATAAGAATTACTGGTAAGATCACTTCTAAACCACAGGAGAATCGTCTATTTCAAAGTGCTCTACTGTGTTTTCCTCCACCTTAGGAAATTGCATATGATTTTAGATTCAACGAGTTAGAAACACGTTTCTTCTACAAGCCGCGTTTGGATATTCCTGAGTGAATGGGGGTATAGGGTATACTGAGAAATATCTGGCTCTAAAGCAAAAACGGAGCTATCTAGCAGAATGATTGTCAAGGTGTATATTCAACGTACAGAGTTAAACAGGAATGACAATGTAGCAGTTCAGAAACCCTTTGTTTGGAGAATCTAGAAAGAATTATTTCCAGGCATATACAGACACATAAGAGTCAGCGGTAAGATCGCGTCTAAACCAAAGGAGAAACGTCTCTTTCAAACTGCTCTGCTGTGTGTTCGTTCACCTTAGGAAGTTGCATCTACATTTAGATTCAACGAGTTAGAAACAAGTTGCAAGCTGTACAATCAACGTACAGAGTTAAACTAATGTGTGTGTGCAGCAGTTCAGAAATCCTTTCTTTGGAGAACCTGGAAACAGATATTTCCAGCCATATACAGGCATATAAGAAATAGGAGTAAGACTGCGTTTAAAACACAGGAGAAACTTCTAGTTCAAACTGCTCTGCTTTGTGTTCGCTCACCTTAGCAACATGCACCTATGTTTAGATTCAGCGAGTTAGAAACACGTTTCTTCTAAAAGCTGCGTTTGGATATTCCAGAGTGACTGAGACTATAGGCTGTCATGAGAAATATCTTGCTCTAAAACAAAAACGCAGCTATCTAGCAGAATGATTGTTAAACTATAGAATCAACTTACAGAGTTAAAGTGATGTGTGGGTGCAGCAGTTCAGAAAACCTTTCTTTGGAGAATCTGGAAGCAGATATTTCCAGCCATATACAGGCTTTTGAGAACTAGCAGTCAGACTGCGTTTAAAACACAGGAGAAACGTCTATTTCAAACTGCTCTGCTTTGGGTCTGTTCAACTTAGGAAGTTGCGTCTATGTTTAGATTCAGCGAGTTGGTAACAAGATTCTTCTAAAAGCTGCGTTTGGATATTCCAGAGTGACTGAGACTATAGGCTGTAATGAGAAATATCTTGCTATAAAACAAAAACGCAACTATCTCTCAGAATGGTTGTTAAGCTGTAGAATCAACTTACAGAGTTAAACTGATTTGTGCATCCGTTCAGAAATACTTTCTTTGGAGAATCTGGCAACATATATTTCCAGCAATATACAGAAATGTGAGAACTAGCAGTATGACTTCATTTAAAACACAGGAGAAATGTCTATTTCAAACTGCTGTTCTTTGTGTTCGTTCACCTTAGGAAGTTGCATCTATGTTTAGATTCAGCGAGTTAGAAACACGTTTCCTCTAAAAGCTGCATTTCGTTATTCCAGAGTGAATTAGACTATAGGCTGTAATGAGAAATATCTTGCTCTAAAACAAAAATGCAGCTTTCTAGCAGAATGGTTGTCAAGCTGTACAATCAACTTACAGAGTTAAACTGATGTGTGTGTGCAGCAGTTCAGAAATCTTTTCTTTGGAGAATCTGGAAACAGATATTTCCAGCCATATACAGGCATATAAGAACTAGCAGTAAGACTGCGTTTAAAACCCAGGAGAAACGTCTATTTCAAAATGCTCTGCTTGGTGTTCGTTGACCTTAGGAAGTTGCGTCTATGTTTAGATTCAGCGAGCTAGAAACACGTTTCTTCTAAAAGCTGCGTTTGGATATTCCAGAGCGACTGAGACTATATGCTGTAATAAAAAATTTCTTGCTCTAAAACAAAAATACAGCTATCTAGCAGAATAGTTGTTAAGCTGTAGAATCAACTTACAGAGTTAAACTGATGTGTGTGTGCAGCAGTTCAGAAATCCTTTCTTTGGAGAAACTGGAAACAGATATTTCCAGCCATATACAGGCATGTGAGAACTGGTAGCATGACGGCGTTCAAAACACAGGAGAAACGTCTATTTCAAACTGCTCTGCTTTGTGTCCGTGCATCTTAGGAAGTTGCGTCTATGTTTAGATTCAGCGAGATAGAAACAAGTTTCTTCTGAAAGCTTCGTTTGGATATTCAGAGTGAATGAGACTATAGGCTGTAATGAGAAATATTTTGCTCTAAAACAAAAACGCAGTTATCTAGCAGAATGATTGTTAAGCTATAGAATCAACATACAGAGTTAAAGTGATGTGTGTGTGCAGCAGTTCAGTAATTCTTTCTTTGGAGAATCTAGAAACAGATATTTCCAGCCATATACAGGCACATAACAACTAGCAGTAAGACTGTGTTTAAAACACTGGAGAAACATCTATTTCAAACTGCTCTGCTTTGGGTCCGTTCAACATAGGAATTTGCTTCTATGTTTAGATTCAGCGAGTTAGAAACAAGATTCTTCTAAAAGCTGCCTTTGGTTATTCCAGGGTGACTGAGACTATAGGCTGTAATGAGAAATATCTTGCTATAAAACAAAAATGCAACTATCTCTCAGAATGGTTGTTAAGCTGTAGAATCAACTTACAGAATTAAACTGATGTGTGCAGCAGTTCAGAAATCCTTTCTTTGGCGAATCTGGCAACAGATATTTCCAGCAATATACAGGCATGTGTGAACTAGCAGTATGACTGCGTTTAAAACACAGAAGAAATGTCTATTTCAAACTGCTGTTCTTTGTGTTCGCTCACCTTAGGAAGTTGCATCTTTGCTTAGATTTAGCGAGTTAGAAACACGTTTCTTCTAAAAGCTGTGTTTGGTTGTTCCAGAGTGAATTAGACTATAGACTGTAATGAGAAATATCTGGTTCTAAAACAAAAACCGAGCTATCTAGCAGAATGGTTGTTAAGCTGTAGAATCAACTTATAGAGTTAAACTGGTGTGTGTGTGCAGCAGTTCAGAAATGCTTTCTTTGGAGAATCTGGAAACAGATATTTCCAGCCATATACAGGCATGTGAGAACTGCAGTATGACTGCGTTTAAAACACAGGAGAAACGTCTATTTCAAACTGGTCTGCTTTGTGTTCGTTCACCTTAGGAAGTTGCATCTATGTTTAGATTCAGCGAGTTAGAAACACGTTTCTTCTAAAAGCTGCGTTTGGATATTCCAGAGTGATTGAGCCTATATGCTGTAATGAGATATATTTTGCTCTAAAACAAAAACGCAGCTATCTAGCATAATGGATGTCAAGCTGTAGAGTCAACTTACAGAGTTAAACTGGTGTGTGTGTGCAGCAGTTCAGAAATCCTTTCTTTGGAGAAGCTGGAAACAGATATTTCCAGCCATATAGAGGCACGTAAGAACTAGCAGTAAGACTGCGTGTAAAACACAGGAGAAACGCCTATTTCATACTGCTCTGCTTTGTGTTTGTTAGACCTTAGTTAGTTGCATCTATGTTTAGATTCAGCGAGTTACAAACACGTTTCTTCTAAAAGTTGCTTTTGGATCTTCCAGAGTGAATGAGACTATAGGCTGTAATGAGAAATCTCTTGCTCTAAAACAAAAATGCAGTTATCTAGCAGAATGGTTGTCAAGCTTGCAGTCACCTTATAGGGCTAAACTGATTTGTGTGTGCAGCAGTTCAGAAATCCTTTCTTTGTAGAATCTGGAATCAGGTATGTCCAGCCATATTCAGGCATATAAGAACTCGCAGTAAGACTGCGTTTAAAACACAGGAAAAACGTCAAGTTCAACCTGCTCTGCATTGTGTTTGTTAACGTTAGGAAGTTGCATCTATGTGTAGATTCAGCGAGTTAGTCACACGTTTCTTTTAAAAGCTGCTTATGTATATTCCAGAATGAATATGAGTATAGGCTGTAATGAGAAATATCTTGGTCTTAAAAAAACGCAGCTATCTAGCAGAATGGTTGTCAAGCTGTACAATTAACTTACAGAGATAAACTGATCTGTGTGTGCAGCAGTTCAGAAGTCCTTTCTTTGGAGAATATGGAAACAGATATTTCCAGCCATATACAGGCATATAAAATAAGCAGTAAGACTGCGTTTAAAACACAGGAGAAATGTCTATTTAAAGCTTTTCTGCTTTGTATTCGTTCACCTAAGGAGGTTGCATCTATGTTAAGATTCAGCGAGTTAGAAACACGTTTCTTCTAAAATCTAACATTGGATATTCCGGAGGGAATGGGAGTATAGACTGCAATGAGAAACACCTTGTTCTAAAACAAAAATGCAGCGATTTAGCACAATGGTGGTCTAGCTGCACAATGAAATTACAGAGTTAACCTGATGTGTGTGTGCAGCAGTTCATAAATCCTTTCTTTGGAGAATTTGGAAAGAGATATTTCCAGCCGTATATAGGCATATAAGAACTACCAGTAAGACTGCGTTTAAAACACAGGAGACACGTCTATTTCAAACAGCTCTGTTTTGTTTTTGCTCACCTTATGAAGTTGCATCTATGTTTAGATTCAGAGAGTTAGAAACACTTTTCTTCTAAAATCTCCATGTGGATATTCCAGAGTGAATAGGAGTGTAGGTTGCAATAAGAAATATCTTGCTCTAAAACAACAAGGCAGCTATCTAGCCAAATGGTTGTCAAGCTGTAAAATCAACTTACACAATTAAAGTGATATGTGTTTGCAGCAGTTCAGAAATACTTTCTTTGGAGAATCTGGAAATAGATATTTCCAGCCATATACAGGCTTTAAAGAGTTAGCAGTAAGACTGCGTTTAAAACACAGGAGAAACGTCTATTTCAAACTGCTCTGCTTTGTTTTCGTTCACCTTAGGAAGTTGCAACTCTGGTTAGATTCAGCGAGTTAAAAACACGTTTCTTCTAAAAGCTGCGTTTGGATATTCCATAGTTATGGGAGTATAGTCTATAATGAGAAATGTCTTGCTCTAAAAGAAAAACGCAACTATGTAGCAGAATGGTTGTCAAGCTGTGCAATCAACTTACAGAGTTAAACTGATGTGTGTGCGCAGTAGTTCCGAAGTCTTTTCTTTGGAGAATCTGGAAACAGGTATTATAAGCCATATACAGGTTTATAAGAACTACCAGTAAGACTGTGTTTAAAACTCAGGAGAAACGTTTGTTTCAAACTGCTCTGCTTTGTGTTCGTTCACCTTAGGAAGTTGCATCTATGTTTAGATTCAGCGAGTCAGGAACACGATACTTCTGAAAGCTGCGTTTGGATATTCCAGAGTCAATGGGATTATAGGCTGTAATAAGAAATATCTTGCAGTAAAACAACAATGCAGCATTCTAGCAGAATTGTTGTCAACGTATTCAATCAACTTACAGAGTTAAACTAATATGTGTGTGTAGCTGTTCAGAATTCCTATCCATGTAGAATATGGAAACAGATATTTGAAGTCATATACAGGTATATAAGATCTAGCTGTAAGACTGCGTTTAAAACACAGGAGAAACGTCTATTTCAAACTCCTCTGCTTTGTGTTCATTCACCTTAGGAAGTTACACCTATGTTTAGATTCACCGAGTTAGACACACGTTTCTTCTAAAAGCTGCGTTTGGATATTCCGGAGTGAATGGGAGAATAGGCTGTAATTAGGAATATCTGGCTCCAAAACAAAAACGCAGCGTTCTAGCAGACTGTTTCTAAAGCTGTGCAATCAACTTACAGAGTTAAAATGATGTGTGTGTGCAGCAGTTCAGAAATCCTTTCTTTGGAGAATCTGGAAACAGATATTTCCAGCCATATACAGGCATATAAGAATTAGCAGTAAGACTGCGTTTAAAACACAGTAGAAATGTCTATTTTAAATTTCTCTCCTTTCTTTTCATTCAGCTTAGGAAGTTGCATCTATGTTTAGATTCAGCGAGTTGTAAACACGTTTCTTCTAAAAATCTCCGTTTGGATATTCCAGAGTGAATGGGAGTATAGGCTGTAATGAGAAATATCTTGCTCTAAAACAAAAATGCAGCTATCTAGCATAATGGATGTCAAGCTGTGCAATCAACGTACAGAGTTAAACTTACCTGTGTGTGCAGCAGTTCAGAAATCGTTTCTTTGGAGAATCTGTAATCAGATATTTTAAGCCATATACAAGCGTATAGGAACTACCATTAAGACAGCGTTTAAAACACAGGAGAAACGTCAATTTCAAACTGCTCTTCTTTGTGTTCATTCAACTTAGGAATTGCATCTATGTTTAGATTCATCGAGTTACACACACGTTTCATCTAAAATCTGCGTTTGTATATTCCGAAGTGAATGGGATTATAGGCTATAATGAGGAATATCTTGCTCTAAAACAAAAACGCAGTGACCTAGCAGAATGTTTGTCAAGCTGTGCAATCAACTTACACAGATAAACGTATGTGTGTGTGCATCAGTTCAGAAATCCTTTCATTGGAGAATCTGGAAACAGATATTTCCAGCCATATGCAGGCATATAAGAACAAGCAGTAAGACTGCGTTTAAAACACAGGAGAAAGGTCTATTTCAAACTGCTCTGCTTTGTGTTAATTCACCTTAGGAAGTTGCATCTGTGTTTAGATTCCAAGAGTTAGAAACACGTTTCTTCTAAAATCTCCGTTTGGATATTCCAGAGTGAATGGGAGTATAAGTTGTAATGAGAAATATCTTGCTTTAAAACAAAAACGCAGCGTTCTAGCAGAAAGGTGGTCAAGCTGTACAATTAACTTACAGAGATAAACTGATGTGTGTGTGCAGCAGATCAGAAATCCTTTCTTTGGAGAATCTGGCAACAGATATTTCCAGCCATATACAGGCATATAAGAACTAGCGGTAAGACTGCGTTTAAAACACAGGAGAAACGTCTATTTCAAAATGCTCTGCTTTGTTTTCGTTCACCTTACAAAGTTGTATCTATGTTTCAATTCAGCCAGTTAGAAAAACGTTCAATCTAAAAGCCGCGTTTCGATTTTCCAGAGTGAATCGGAGTATAGGCTGTAATGAGAAATATCTTGCACTAAAACAAAAACACAGCTATCCAGCAGACTGTTTGTCAAGCTGTGCAATCAGCTTAAAGAGTAAAACTTACGTGTGTGAGCAGCAGTTCAGAATTCCTTTATTTGTAGAATATGGAAGCAGATATTTCCAGCCATATACAGGCATATAAGAACCAGCAGTAAGACTGTGTTTAAAACACAGGCGAAAGGTCTATTTCAAACTGCTCTGCTTTGTTTTCGTTCACCTTAGGAAGTTGCATCTATGTTTAGATTCAGCAAGTTAGAAACACGTTTCTTCTAAAAGCCACGTTTCGATATTCCAGAGTGATT
This sequence comes from Cebus imitator, assembly GCF_001604975.1. Lineage (NCBI taxonomy): Eukaryota > Metazoa > Chordata > Mammalia > Primates > Cebidae > Cebus > Cebus imitator. The sequence goes on from NW_016108300.1 coordinate 49,712, forward strand.
GTGAGTATAGGTTGTAATGAGAAATATCTTCCTCTAAAACAAAAACGCAGCTATCTAGCAGAATGGTTGTCAAGCTGTGCAATGAACTTACAGACTTAAACAGATGTGTGTGTCTGCAGCAGTGCAGAAATCCTTTTTTGGCGAATCTGGAAACAGATATTTCCAGCCATATACACACATATAAGAATTAGCCGTAAGACTGCTGTTAAAACACAGGACAAACGTCTAATTCAAACTGCTCTGTTTTGTGTTCGTTCACCTTAGGGAGTTGCATCTATGTTTAGATTCAGCAGGTTAGAAACACGTTTCTTCGAAATGTTGCCTTTGGATATTCCAGAGTGATAGGGAGTATAGGCTGCAATGTGAAATATCTTGCTCTAAAACAAAAGTGCAGCTATCTAGCAGAATGGTTGTCAAGGTGTACAATCAACTTACAGTGTTAAACTGACGTGTGTGTGCAGCAATTTAGAAATCCTTTCTTTGGCGAATCTGGAAACATATATACTAAGCCATATACAGGATTATAAGAACTACTAGTAAGACTGCGTTTAAAACACAGGAGAAACCTCTATTTTAAACTGCTCTGCTTTGTGTTCGTTCACCATAGGAAGTTGCATCTAAGTTTAGATTCAGGGGGTTAGAAAGACGTTTCTTCTAAAAGTTGCGTTTGGATATTCCAGAGTGAATGGTAGTATAGGCTATTATGAGGAATATCTTGCTCTAAAACAAAAACAGAGTTATCTAGCAGAATAGTTGTCAATCTGTGCAATCACCTTACAGAGTTAAACTGATGTGTGTGTGCAGCATTTCAGAAATCCTTTCTTTAGCGAATGTGTAAAGAGATATTTCCAGCAATACACAGGCATATAAGAACTAGTAGTAAGACTTCGTTTAAAACACAGGAGAAACGTCTATTTCAAACTGCTCTGCCTTGTGTTCATTCACCTAAGGAAGTTGCATCTATGTTTAGATTCAGCGAGTTAGAGACAAGCTTCTTCTAAAAGCTGCTTTTGGATGTTCAGGAATGAATGGGAGTATAGGCTGTAATGAAGAATATCTTGCTCTAAAACAAAAATGGAGCTATCTAGCAGAAAGGTTGTCAAGCTGTACAATCAACCTACAGAGTTAAACTGATGTGTCTGTGCAGCAGTTCAGAAATCCTTTCTTTGGAGAATCTGGAAACAGATATTTCCTGCTATATACAGATATATAAGAACTAGCAGTAAGACTGAGATTAAAACACAGCAGAAACTTGTATTTCAAACTGCTCTGCTTTGGGTTCCTTCAACTTAGGAAGGTGCATCTATGTTTAGATTCAGTGAGTTAGAAACAACGTATCTTCCAACAGCAGCGTTTTGATATTCCAGAGTGAATGGAATATAGGCTGTAGTGAGAAATATCTTGCTCTAAAACAAAAATGCAGGTATCTAGCAGAATGGTTCTCAAGCTGTCCAATCAACTTACGGAGTTAAACTGATGCGTGTGTGTAGCAGTTAATAAATCCTTTCTTTATAGAATCTGGAAACAGATATTTCCAGCCATATACAGGCGTATAAGAACTAGCAGTAAGTCTGCCTTTAAAACACAGGAGAAACGTCTATTTCAAACTGCTCTGCTTTGTGTTCGTTCACCTTAGGAAGTTGCATCTATGTTTAGATTCAGCTAGTTAGAAAAACGTTTCATCTAAAAGCTGCTTTTGGATATTCCAGAGTGAATTGAGTATAATCTGTAATGAAAAATATCTTGTTCTAAAACAAAAAAGCAGCGATCTAGCGGAAAGTTTGTCAAGCTGTGCAATCAACTTACAGAGTTAAAATGACGTGTGTGTTCCACAGTTGAGAAATCCTTTCTTTGGAGAATCTGGAAACAGATATTTCCCGACATATATAGGCATATAAGAACTAGTAGTTAGACTGCGTTTTAAACACATGAGAAACGTCGATTTCAAAATGCTCTGCTTTGTGTTCATTTACCTTAGGAAGTTGCATCTATGTTTAGATTCAGCGAGTTACAAACACGTTTCTTCTAAAAGCTGTGTTTGGATATTCCAGAGTGAGTGGGAGTATAGGCTGTAATGAGAAATATCTGGCTCTAAAAGAAAAACGCAGCTATCTAGTAGCATGGTTGTCAAGCTCTGCAATCAACTTACACAGCTAAACTGACCTGTGTGTGCAGCAGTTCAGAAATCCTTCCTCTGGAGAATCTGGAAACAGATATTTATACCATATACAGGCTTATAAGAACTAACAGTAAGACTGCGTTTAAAACACAGGAGAAACGTCTATTTCAAACTGCTCTGCTTTGTGTTCGTTCAACTTAGGAAGTTGACTCTATGTTTAGATTCAGCGAGTTAGACACACATTTCTTCTAAAAGCTGCCTTTGGATATACCGGAGTGAATGGTAATATAGGCTGTAATGAGGAATATCTTGCTCTAAAACAAAAACGCAGCGATCTAGCAGAATGTTCGTGAAGCAGTTCAATCAACTTACAGAGTTAAACTGATGTGTGTGTGCAGCAGTTCAGAAATCCTTTTTTTGGAGATTCTAGAAACAGACATTTCCAACCATATACAGTCATGTAACAACTAGCAGTAAGACTGTGCTTAAAACACAGGAGAAACGTGTATTTCAAACTGGTATGCTTTGTGTTCGTTCACCTTAGGAAGTTACATCTGTGTTTAGATTCAGCGAGCTAAAAGCCCATTTCTTTTAAAAGCTGCGTTTGGATATTCCAGAGTGAATGGGAGTATCGGATATAATGAGAAATATATTGCTCTAAAACAAAAACGGAGCTATCTGGCAGAATGGTTGTAAAGCTGAACAATCAACTTACAGAGTTAAACTGATGTGTGTGTGCAGCAGTTCAGAAGTCCTTTCTTTGGAGAATCTGGAAACAGGTATTTCCAGCCACATACAGGCCTATAAGAACCAACATTAAGACTGCATTTAAAACAGAGGAGAAACGTCTATTTCCAACTGCTCTGCTTTGTGTTCGTTTACCTTAGGAAGTAGCATCTGTGTTTAGATTCAGCGAGTTAGAAACACGTTACTTCTAAAATCTCCGTTTGGATATTTTAGAGTGAATGGGAGTATAGGCTGTAATGAGAAATATCTTGCTCTAAAACAAAAACGCAGCTATCTAGCTGAATCGTTGTCAAACTGTATAATCAGTTCACACAGTTAAACTGATCTGTGTGTGCAGCAGTTCAGAAATCCTTTGTTTGGAGAATCTGGAAACAGATATTTGCAGCCATATAAAGGTATATAAGAACTAGCAGTAAGGCTGCGTTTAAAACGCAGGGGAGAAATGTCTATTTCAAATTGCTCTACTTTCTTTTCGTTAACCTTAGGAAGTTCCATCTATGTTTAGATTCAGCGAGTTGTAAACAAGTGTCTTCTAAAATCTCCGTTTGGATATTGTAGAGTGAATTGGAGTACAGTCTGCAATGAGAAATACCTTGCTCTAAAACAAAAACGCAGCTATCTAGCAGAATGGTTGTCAAGTTGTATAATCAGCTTACAGAGTTAAACTGACGTGTGTGTGCTGCAGTTCAGATATCCTTTCTTTGGAGAATCTGGAAATACATATTTAAAGCCAAATGCAGTCATATAAGAACTAGCAGCAAGATTGCGTTTGAAAGACTGGTGAAAGGTCAATTTCAAGCTGCTCTGCTTTGTGTTCGTTAACCTCAGGAAGTTGCATCTGTGTTTAGATTCAGCGAGTTAGAAACACGTTTCTTCTAAAAGCAGCGTTCAGATATTCCAGAGTGTATGGGACTATAGGCTTTAATTAGAAATATCTTGCTCTTAAACAAAAACGCATTGATTTAGCAGAATCATTGTCAAGTTGTGCAATCAACTTACAGAGTTAAACAAATGTATGTGTGTGCAGCAGTTCAGAAATCATTTTTTGGAGAACCTGGAAAGAGATATTTCCAACCATATACAGGCATATAAGTAGTAGCAGTAAGACTGCGTTTAAAACAGAGGAGAATCGTCTATTTCAAACTGCTCTGCTTGGTGTTCCTTCACATTGGGAAGTTGCATCTATGTTTAGATTCAGCGAGTTAGAAACACTTTCTTCAAAAAGTTGCCTTTGGATATTCCAGAGTGAAAGGGAGTATAAGTTGTAATGAGAAATATCTTGCTCTAAAATAAAAATGCAGCTATCTAGCAGAATGGTTGTCAAGCTGTGCAATCAACTTACAGTGTAAAACTGATGTGTCTGTGCAGGAGTTCAGAAATCTTTTCTTTGGAGAATATGGAAACAGATATTTTAAACACTATACAGGCTTATAAGAACTACCAGAAATACTGCATTTAAAACACATGAGAAACGTCTATTTCAAACTGCTCTGCTTTGTGTTCGTTCACCTTAGGAACTTGCATCTATGTTTAGATTCAACAGGTTAGAGACACGTTTCCACTAAAAGCTGCATTTGGATATTCCAGAGTGAATGGGTGTATAGGATGTAATGATGAATATCTTCCTCTAAAACAAAAACGGAGCTATCTAGCAGAATGGTTGTCAAGCTATGCATTCACCTTGCAGAGTTAAACCAATGTGTGTGTGCAGCAGTTCAGGAATCCTTTCTTTGGCGAATCTGGAAACAGATATTTCCAGCCATTTGCAGGCATATAAGTATTAGCAGTAAGACTGCGTTGAAAACACAGGAACAACGTGTATTTGAAACTGCTCTGCTTTGTATTCGTTCACCTTAGGGAATTGCATCTGTGTTTAGATTCAGCAAATTAGAAAAACGAGTGAATGGGAGTATAGGCTGTAATGAGGAATATCTTGCCTAAAATAAAAACGCAGCTATCTAGCAGAAAGGTTGTCAAGCTGTACAATCAACTTTCAGAGTTAAACTGACTTGTGTGTGCAGCAGTTTAGAAATATTTTCTTTGGAGAATCTGGAAGCAGATATTTCCAGCCATATACAGGCTTATAAGAACTACCAGTAAGACAGCGTTTAAATCACAGGAGAAACGTCTATTTCAAACTGCTCTGCTTTGTTGTCGTTCATCTTAGGAAGTTGCATCTATGTTTAGACTCAGCGAGGTAGAAACTCGTTTCTTCTAAAATCTGCGTTTGGATATTCTAGAGTGAATGCGAGTATAGGCTGTAAAGAAGAATTTCTTGCTCTAAAACAAAAATGGAGATATCTAGCAGAATTGTTGTCTAGCTGTGCAATCACCTTACAGAGTCAAACTGAGGTGTGTGTGCAGCAGTTCAGAAATCCTTTCCTTGGAGAATCTAGAAACTGATATTTCCAGCCATATACAGGTATATAGGAACTAGCAGTAATACTGCATTTAAAACACTGGAGAAATGTCTATTTCAAACTGCTCTGCTTTGTGTCCTTTCACCTTAGGAAGTTGCATCTTTGTTTAGATTCAGTGAATTAGAAACACGTTTCTTCTAAAATCTCAGTTTGGATATTCCAGTGGGAATGTGAGTATAGGCTGCAATGAGAAATATCTTGCTCTAAAACAAAAACGCAGCTATCTAGCAGAAAGGTTATCAAGCTGCGCAATTGATTTAAATAGTTAAACTGATGTGTATGTGCAGCACTTCGGAAATCCTTTCTTTGGAGAATCTGGAACAGATATTTCCAGCCATATACAGGCATATAAGAACTAGCAGTAAGCCTGCGTTTAAAACACAGGAGAAACGCCTATTTCAAACTGCTGTGCTTTGTGTTTGTTGACCTTAGGAAGTTGCATCTATGTTTAGATTCAGCGAGTTAGACACACGTTTCTTCTAAAAGCTGAGTTTGGATATTCCGGAGTGAATGGGAATATAGTCTGTAATGAGAAATATCTGGCTCTAAAACAAAAACGCAGCTATCTAGCAGAACTGTGGTCAAGCTGTGCAATCAACTTACAGAGTTAAACTGACTTGTGTGTGATGCAGTTCAGAAATCCTTTCTTTGCAAAAACTGGAAAGAGATATTTTAAGCCATATACAGGCTTATAAGAATTACCAGTACGACTGCGTTTAAAACACAGGAGAAACGTCTATTTCAAACTGCTCTGCTTTGTGTTCGTTCATTTTAGGAAGTTGCATCTGTGTTTAGATTCAGCGAGTTAGACAGAAGTTTCTTCTAAAAGCAGCTTAAGTATATTCCATAGTGAATGGGAGTATATGGTGTAATGAGAAATATCTTGCTCTAAAACAAAAACGGAGCTATCTAGCAGAATTGTTCTCAAGCTGTGCAATCAACATACAGAGTTAAACTTATGTGTGAGTGCAGCAGTTCAGAAACCCTGTCTCTGGAGAATCTGGAAACAGATATTTCCAGCCATATACAGGCATATAAGAACTATCAGTAAGACTGCGTTTAAAACACGGGAGAACCGTGTATTTCAAACTGCTCTGCTTCGTGTTGATTCACCTTGGGAAGTTGCATCTATATTTAGATTCAACAAGTTAGACACACGTTTCTTCTAAAAACTGCGTTTGGATGTTCCGGAGTGAATGGGAGTATAGGCTGAAATGAGAAATATCGTGCTCTAAAACCAAAACGCAGCTATATAGCAGAATATTTGTCAAGCTGTGCAGTCAACTTACGGAGTTAAACTGACGTGCGTGAGCAGTTGTTCAGAAATCCTTTCTTTGGAAATCTGGATGCAGATATTTCCAGCTGTATACAGGCATATAAGAACTAGTAGTAAGACTGCGTTTAAAACACAGGAGAAACGTCTATTTCAAACTACTCTGCTTTCTGTTCGTTCACCTTAGGAAGTTGCATCTATCTTTAGATTCAGTGAGTTAGAAACACGTTTCCTCTAAAAGTTGCGTTTGGATATTCCCGAGTGAATGGATGTATAGGCTGTAATGAGGAATATCTTGCTCTAAAACAAAAACGGAAAGATCTAGCAGAATGGTTGTCAAGCTGTACAATCACCTTATAGAGCTAAACTGATGTGTGTGTGCAGCATTTCAGAAATCCTTTCTTTGGCAAATCTGGAAACAGATATTTCCAGCAATATACAGGAATATAAGAATTAGCAGGAAGACTGCTTTTCAAACACAGGAGAAACGTCAATTTCAAATTGCTCTGCTTTGTGTTCGTTAACCTTAGGAACTTGCATCTATGTTTAGATTCAGCGAGTTAGAAACACGTTTCTTCCAAAAGCTGCGTTTGGATATTCCAGAGTGCATGGGAGTATAGGATGTAATTAGAAATATCTTGCTCTCAAACAAAAACGCAGCGATCTAGCAGAATAGTTGTCAAGCTCTGCAATCAACTCACAGACGTAAACAGATGTGTGTGTGTGTAGCAGTTCAGCAATCCTTTTTTGGAGAATCTGGAAATAGATAATTCTGGCCATAGACAGCTATATAAGAAATAGCATTAAGACTGCTTTTAAATCACAGGAGAAACGTCTATTTCAAAATTCTCTGCTTTGTGTTCATTCACCTTAGAAAGCTGCATCTATGTTTAGATTCACCGAGTATGAAAGGCTTTTCTTCTTAAAGCGGCGTTTGGATATTGCAGAGTGAAAGGGAGTATAGGCTGTAATGAGAAATATCTTGCTCTAAAACAAAAACGCAGCTATCTAGCAAAATGGTTGTCAAGCTGTACAATCAACTTACAGAGTTAAACTGATGTGTGTGTGCAGCAGTTCAGCATTCCTTTCTTTGGAGAATCTGCAAACAGATATTTCCGGCCATATACAGGTATACAAGAATCAGCAGTAAAACTGCGGTTAAAACACAGAAGAAACGTCGATTTCAAATTCCTCTGCTTTGGGATCGTTCAACTTAGGAAGTTGCATCTATGTTTAGATTCAGCGAGTTAGAATCACATTTGTTCCAAAAGCTGCATCTGGATATTAAAGAGTGAATGGAAGTATAGGCTGTAATGAGAAATGTCTTGCTCCAAAACAAAGCGAAGCTATCTAGCAGAATGGTTATCAAGCTGTACAATCACCATACAGAGCTAAACTGATGTCTGTGTGTAGGGTTTCTGAAATCCTTTCTTTGGAGCAACTGGAAACATATATTTCCAGTAATATACAGGCATATAAGAACCAGCAGTAAGATTGCGTTTAAAACACAGGAGAAACGACTATTTCAAAATGCTCTGCTTTCTGTCCGTTCACCTTAGAAAGTTGCATCTATGTTTAGATTCACCGAGTTAGGCACACGTTTCTTGTAAGAGCTGCGTTTGGATATTCCGGAGTGAATGGGAGTATAGGCTGTAATGAGGAATATCTTGCTCTAAAACAAAAAACGGAGCTATCTAGCAAAATGTTTGTGAAGCTGTGCAATAAACTTACAGAGTTAAACTGATGTGTGTGTGCAGTAGTTCAGAAATGCTTTCTTTGGAGAATCTGGAAACAGATATATCCAGCCACATACAGGCATATAAGAACTAGCAGTAAGACTGGGTTTAAAGCACAGGAGAAAAGTCTATTTCAAACTGCTCTGCTTTGTGTTCATTCACCTTAGGAAGTTGCATCTGTGTTTAAATTTAGCAAGTTAGAAGCACGTTTCTTCTAAAATCTCCGTTTGGATATTCCAGAGTGAATGGGAGTATAGGCTGTAATGAGAAATATCTTGCTCTAAAACAAAAACGCAGTGATCTAGCAGAAAGGTTTTCATGCTGTACAATCAACTAACAGAGATATACTGCTGTGTGTGTGCAGCAGTTCAGAAATCCTTTC
>NW_016108300.1:63268-65232 GCF_001604975.1 Cebus imitator
GATGTAGGTGATGGGGAGGAAGGCAGCAAATCACACTGCCACGTGTGTTCCTATGCAACAATTTTGCATGTTCTTCACATGTACCCCAAAACCTAATATGCAATAAAATAAATAAATAGGAAAAAGAAAAGAATTAGCGGTAAGATCGCGTGGAAACAGCAGTACAAACGTGTCTTTCAAACTGCTCTGCTGTGTGTTCGTTCACCTTAGTAAGTTGCATATATATTTAGATTAAGCGAGTTAAAAACACTTTTCTTCTAAATGCTGCGTTTGCATATTCCTGAGTGAATGGGAGTATGCGGTGTAATGAGAAATATCTGGCTCTAAAACAAAAACAGAACTATTTGGCACAATGATTGTTATGGTGTACATTCAACTTACAGAGATAAACTGATGTGTGAATGCAGCAGATCAGAAACCCTTTCTTTGGACAATCTAGAAAGAGATATTTTCAACCATATATAGGCACATAAGAATAAGCGGTAAGATCACTTCTAAACCACAGGAGACACCTCTCTTTCAAACTGCTCTGCTGTGTGTTCATTCACCTTAGGAAGTTGCGTCAATGTTTAGAGTCAGCGAGTTAGAAATACCTTTCTTCTAAAAGCTGCGTTTCGATATTCCTGAGTGAATTGGAATATAGTGTGTAATGAGAAATATCTGGCTGTAAAACAAAACGGAGCTATCTAGCAGAATGATAGTCAAGGTGTATATTCAAATTACGGAGGTAAACAGATGTGTGAATGTAGCAGTTCAGAAACAGTTTCTTTGGAGACTCTAGAAAGAGATATTTACCCCCATATACAGACACATAAGAATTAGCGGTATCATCGCGTCTAAGCCAGAGGAGAAACGTCTCTTTCAAACTGCTCTGCTGCGTGTTCGTTCACCTTAGGAAGTTGCATCTATGTTTAGATTCAGCAAGTTAGAAACACGTTACTTCTAAACGCTGCTTTTGCATATACCATAGTGAATGGGAGTATCGGGTGTAATGAGAAATATCTGGCTCTAAAACAAAAATGGAGGTATCTAGCGGAATGATTGTTAAGGTGTACATTCAACTTACAGAGTTAAACAGATGTGTGAATGTAGCAGTTAAGAAACCCTTTCCTTGGAGAATCTAGAAAGAGATATTTCCAGCCATACACAGGCACATAATAATTAGCGGTAATGTCGCGTCTAAACCACAGGAGAAACGTCTCTTTTAAACTGCTCTGTGGTGCGCTAGTTGACCTTAGGAAGTTACATATATGTTTAGATTCAGCGAGTTATAAACACGTTTCTTCTAAAACCTGCGTTTGGATATTCCTGAGTGAATGTGAGCATAGGCTGTAATGAGAAATATCTGTCTCTAAAAGAAATACGAAGATATCTAGCAGAATGTTTGTCAAGGCGTATATTCAACTTACAGAGTTAAACAGGTATGTGAATGTACCAGTTCAGAAACCCTTTCTTTGGAGAATCTAGAAAGAGATATTTCCCGCCATATACAGACACATAAGAATTAGCGGCAACATCGCGTCTAAACCACAGGAGAAACGTCTCTTTCAAACTGCTCTGCTGTGTATTCATTCATCTTGGGAAGTTGCATCTATGCTTAAATTCAAAGAGTTAGAAACACGTTTCTTCTAAATGCTGCGTTTGTATATTCCTGAGTGAATGATAGTATACGGTGTAATGAGAAATATTTGGCCCTAAGATAAAAAAGGACCTATCTAGCAGAATAATTGTGAAGGTGTGCATTCAACTTACAGAGATAAACAGACGTGTGAATGTAGCAGTTCAGAAATCCTTTCCTTGGAGGATCTGGAAAGTGACATTTTCAGCCATTCACAGGCACATAAAAATTGGCAGTATCGTAGCGTCTAAACCACAGGAGAAACGTCTCTTTCAAACTGCTCTGCTGTGTGTTCGTTCACCTTATGGAGCTGCATCTATGTTTAGATTCAGCGAGTTAGAAATAC
>NW_016108300.1:65277-68601 GCF_001604975.1 Cebus imitator
ACTGAAACTGAGCTATCTAGCAGAATGATTGCCAAGGTGTATGTTCAACTTACAGAGCTAAACAGATGTGTGAATGTAGCAGTTTAGAAACCCTTTCTTTGGATCATCTAGAAAGAGATATTTCCAGTCATATATAGGCATATATGAATTAGCGGTAGTATCGCGCCTAAACCACAGGAGACACGTCTCTTTCAAACTGCTCTGCTGTGTGTTCGTTCACCTTAGGAAGCTGCATGTGTGTTTAGATTCAGCGAGTTAGAAATACCTTTCTTCTAAAAGCTGCATTTGGATATTCCTGAGTGAATAAGAGTATCGGGTGTAATGAGAAATATCTGACTCTAAAACAAAAACGGAGCTATCTAGCAGAATGATTGTCAAGTTGTATATTCAGCTTACACAGTGAGACATATGTGTGAAAGTAGCAGTATAGAAACACTTCCTTTGGAGAATCTAGAAAGAGGTTTTTCCTGCCATATACAGTCTCATACGTTTTAGCGGTAAGATCGCCTCTAAACCACAGGTGAAACGTCCCTTTCAAACTGCTCTGCTGTGCATGCGTTGAACTCAGGAAGGTGCATCTATATTTAGACTCAGCGATTTGGAAACACTTTTCTTCTAAAAGCTGCGTTTGGATATACCTGAGTGAATGGGAGTGTAGTGTGTTATGAGAAATATCTGGCTCTAAAACAAAAACGGAGCTATATAGCAGAATGATTGTCAAGGTGTGTATTCAACTCACAGAGTTAAACGGGTGTGTGAATGTACTAGCTAGGAAACCTTTTCTTTGGAGAACCTAGAAAGAGATATTTGCAGCCGTATACAGACACATAGGAATTAGCGGAAAGATCGCGTCTAAACCACAGGAGAAACGTCTCTTTCAAGCTGCTCTGCTGTGTGTTCGTTCTACTTAGGATGTTGCACCTATGTTTAGTTTCAGCCAGTTTGAAACACTTTTCTTCTAAAAGCTGTGTTTGGATATTCCAGATTGAATGGGTGCATAGGGTGTAATGAGAAATATCTGTCTCTAAAACTAAACCGGAGCTATCTAGCAGAATGATTGTCAAGGTGTGTATTCATCTTACAGAGTTAAACAGATGTGTGAATATAGCAGTTCAGAAACCCTTTCTTTGGAGAATCTAGAAAGAGATATTTCCAGCTATACACAGACACATAAGAATTAGCGGTAACATCGCGTCTAAACCACAGGGGAAACGTCTCTTTCAAACTCCTCTGCTGTGTGTTCCTTGAACTTAGGATGTTGCATCTATGTTTAGATTCAGCGAGTTAGAAACACTTTTCTTCTAAAAGCTGCGTTTGTGTATTCCTGAGTGAATGGGCGTATAGGGTGTAATGAGAAATATCTGGCTCTAAAACAAAAACGGAGCTATCTAGCAGAATGGTTCTCAAGGTGTGTATTCAGCTTACAGAGTTAAACAGATGTGTGAATTTAGCAGTTCAGAAACACTTCCTTTGGAGAATCCAGAAAGAGATATTTGCAGCCATATACAGACACATAATAATTAGCGGTAAGATCGCGTATAAACCACAGGAGAAACGTCTCTTTCAAACTGCTCTGCTGCGTGTTCGTTCACCTTAGGAAGTTGCATCTATCTTTAGATTCAGCGAATTACAAACACTTTTCTTCTAAAACCTGCGTATGGATATTCCTGAGTGAATGAGAGAGTATTGTGTAATGAGAAATATCTGTCCCTAAAACAAAAACGGAGCTATCTAGCAGAATGATTGTCAAGGCGTATATTCAAATTACACAGTTCAACAAATCTGTGAATGTAGCAGTTCAGAAACCCTTTCTTTGGAAAATCTAGAAAGAAATAATTCCAGCCATATTCAGACCCATAAGAATTAGCGGTAAGATCGCGTCTAAATCACAGGAGACATGTTTCTTTCAAACTACTCTGCTGTGTGTTCGTTCACCTTAGGAAGTTGCATCTATGTTTACATTCAGGGAGTTAGAAATACCTTCCTTATAAAAGCTGCGTTTGGATATTCCTGAGTCAATGGGAGTATAGGGTGGAATGAGAAATATCAGGCTTTAAAACAAAAAAGGAGGTATCTAGCAGAATGATTGTCAAGGTGTATATTCAACTTACAGAGTTAAACAAATGTGTGAATGTAGCAGTTCAGAAACCCTTTCTTTGGAGAATCTAGAAAGAGAAATTTCCAGCCATATTCAGACACATAAGAATTAGGGGTAAGATCGCGTCTAAACCACGGGAGAAACGTCTCTTTCAAACTGCTGTGCTGGGCGTTCGTTCACTTTAGGAAGTTGTATCTATATTTAGATTCAGCGAATTAGAGACACTTTTGTTCTGAATGCTTCGTTTGGATATTCGTGAGTGAAAGGGAGTATACGGTGTAATGAGAAATATCTGGCTCTAAAACGAAAACGGAGCTATCTAGTAGAACGATTGTCAAGGTGTACATTCAACTTACAGAGTTAAACAGATGTGTGAATGTAGCAGTTCAGAGACCCTTTCTTTCGTGAATATGGAAAGAGATATTTCCAGCCATATACAGAAACATTAGCATTAGCGGTAACATCACGTCTAAACCACAGGAGAAACATCTTTTTCAAACTGCTATGCTGTGCGTTCGTTCACTTTAGGAAGTTGCATCTATATTTAGATTCAGTGAGTTAGAAACACGTTTCTCCTAAAAACTGCGATTGAATATTCCCGAGAGAATGGGAGTACAGTGTGTAATGAAAAATATCTGGCTCTAAAGCAAAAACAGAGGTATCTAGCAGAATGATTGTCAAGGTGTATATTCAACCTACAGAGTTAAACAGATATGTGAATGCAGCAGTTCAGAAACCCTTTCTTTGGAGAATCTAGAAAGAGATATTTCCAGCCATATACATTCACATAAGAATTAGTGGTAAGATCGCGTCTAAACCACAGGAGAAACCACTCTTTCAAACTGCTCTGCTGTGTGATCGTTGACCTTAGGAAGTTGCATCAATGTTTCCATTCAGCGAGTTAGCAACAAGTTTCTTCTAAAGGCTGAGTTTGGATATTCCTGAGTGAATGGGAGTACAGGGTGAAATGAGAAATATCAGGCTCTAAAACAAAAACAGAGCTATCTAGCAGAATGATTGTCAGGGCGTGTATTCAACTTACAGAGATAAACAGATGTGTGAATGTAGCCATTCAGAAACCCTTTGTTTGGCGAATATAGACAGAGATATTTCCAGCCATATACAGGCACATAAGAATTAGCGACATGATCGCATTTAAACCACAGGAGAAACGTCTCTTTCAAGCTGGTCTGCTGTGTGTTCGTTCACCTTAGGAAGTTACATCT
>NW_016108300.1:69960-81843 GCF_001604975.1 Cebus imitator
ACTGAAACTGAGCTATCTAGCAGAATGATTGCCAAGGTGTATGTTCAACTTACAGAGCTAAACAGATGTGTGAATGTAGCAGTTTAGAAACCCTTTCTTTGGATCATCTAGAAAGAGATATTTCCAGTCATATATAGGCATATATGAATTAGCGGTAGTATCGCGCCTAAACCACAGGAGACACGTCTCTTTCAAACTGCTCTGCTGTGTGTTCGTTCACCTTAGGAAGCTGCATGTGTGTTTAGATTCAGCGAGTTAGAAATACCTTTCTTCTAAAAGCTGCATTTGGATATTCCTGAGTGAATAAGAGTATCGGGTGTAATGAGAAATATCTGACTCTAAAACAAAAACGGAGCTATCTAGCAGAATGATTGTCAAGTTGTATATTCAGCTTACACAGTGAGACATATGTGTGAAAGTAGCAGTATAGAAACACTTCCTTTGGAGAATCTAGAAAGAGGTTTTTCCTGCCATATACAGTCTCATACGTTTTAGCGGTAAGATCGCCTCTAAACCACAGGTGAAACGTCCCTTTCAAACTGCTCTGCTGTGCATGCGTTGAACTCAGGAAGGTGCATCTATATTTAGACTCAGCGATTTGGAAACACTTTTCTTCTAAAAGCTGCGTTTGGATATACCTGAGTGAATGGGAGTGTAGTGTGTTATGAGAAATATCTGGCTCTAAAACAAAAACGGAGCTATATAGCAGAATGATTGTCAAGGTGTGTATTCAACTCACAGAGTTAAACGGGTGTGTGAATGTACTAGCTAGGAAACCTTTTCTTTGGAGAACCTAGAAAGAGATATTTGCAGCCGTATACAGACACATAGGAATTAGCGGAAAGATCGCGTCTAAACCACAGGAGAAACGTCTCTTTCAAGCTGCTCTGCTGTGTGTTCGTTCTACTTAGGATGTTGCACCTATGTTTAGTTTCAGCCAGTTTGAAACACTTTTCTTCTAAAAGCTGTGTTTGGATATTCCAGATTGAATGGGTGCATAGGGTGTAATGAGAAATATCTGTCTCTAAAACTAAACCGGAGCTATCTAGCAGAATGATTGTCAAGGTGTGTATTCATCTTACAGAGTTAAACAGATGTGTGAATATAGCAGTTCAGAAACCCTTTCTTTGGAGAATCTAGAAAGAGATATTTCCAGCTATACACAGACACATAAGAATTAGCGGTAACATCGCGTCTAAACCACAGGGGAAACGTCTCTTTCAAACTCCTCTGCTGTGTGTTCCTTGAACTTAGGATGTTGCATCTATGTTTAGATTCAGCGAGTTAGAAACACTTTTCTTCTAAAAGCTGCGTTTGTGTATTCCTGAGTGAATGGGCGTATAGGGTGTAATGAGAAATATCTGGCTCTAAAACAAAAACGGAGCTATCTAGCAGAATGGTTCTCAAGGTGTGTATTCAACATACAGAGTTAAACAGATGTGTGAATTTAGCAGTTCAGAAACACTTCCTTTGGAGAATCCAGAAAGAGATATTTGCAGCCATATACAGACACATAATAATTAGCGGTAAGATCGCGTATAAACCACAGGAGAAACGTCTCTTTCAAACTGCTCTGCTGTGTGTTCGTTCACCTTAGGAAGTTGCATCTATGTTTAGATTCAGTGAGTAGGAAACACTGTTGTTCTGAATTCTGCGTGTCGATATTCCTCAGTGAATGGGAGTATATGGTGTAATGAGAAATATCTGGCACCAAAACAATAATGGAGCTATCTAGCAGAATGATTGTCAAGGTGTTTCTTCAACTTACACAGTTACACTGATGTGTGAATGAAGCAGTTCAGAAACCCTTTCTTTGGAGAATCTAGAAAGAGATATTTCCAGCCATATACAGGCACATAAGAATTAGCGGTAATATCGCGTCCACAACACAGGAGAAACCTCTCTTTCAAACTGCTCTGCTGTGTGTTCGTTCACCTTGGAAATTGCATCTAGGTTTAGATTCAGCAAGTTAGAAACACGTTTCTTCTAAAAGCTGCGTTTGGATATTCCTGAGTGAAAGGGAGTATAAAGTGTAATGAGAAATATCTGTCTCCAAAAGAAAAACGGAGCTATCAAGCAGAATGATTGTCAACGTGTATATTCAACTTACAGAGTTAAACAGATATGTGAATGTAGCAGTTCAGAAACCCTTTTTTTGGAGAATCTAGAAAGAGATATTTCCTGCCATATACAGACACATAAGAATTAGCAGTAAGATCGCGTCTAAACCACAGGAGAAACGTCTCTTTCAAACTGCTCTGCTGTGTGTTCGTTCACCTTAGAATGTTGCATCTATGTTTTGATTCAGCGAGTTAGACATACGATTCTTCTATAAGCTGCGTTTGGATATTCCTGAGTGAATGGGAGTATAGGGTGTAATGAGAAACATCCGCCTCCAAAACAAAATCGGAACTATCTAGCAGAATGGTTGTCAAGGTGTATATTCAACTTACAGAGTTAAACAGATATGGGAATGTAGACGTACAGAAGCCCATTCTTTGGAGAATCTAGAAAGAGATATTTCCAGCCATATGCAGACACATAAGAATTAGCGGTAAGATCGCGTCTAAACCACAGGAGAAACGTCTCTTTCAAACTGCTCTGCTGTGTGTTCGTTCACCTTAGGAAGTTGCATCTATGTTTAGATTCAGCGAGTTAGAAACACGTTTCTTCTAAAAGCTGTGTTTGGATATCCCTGAGTGAATGGGAGTATAGGGTGTCATGAGAAACATCTGGCTCCAAAACAAAAAAGAAGCTATCTAGCAGAATGATTGTCAAGGTGTGTATTCAACTTACAGAGTTAAACAGATGTGTGAATGTAGAAGTACAGAAGCCCATTATTTGGAGAATCTAGAAAGAGATGTTTCCAGCCATATGCAGACACAAAAGAATTATCGGTAATATCGGGTGTAAACCACAGGAGAAACGTCTCCTTCAAACTATCCCGCTGTGTGTTCGCTCACCTTGGGAAGTTGCATCTATGTTTAGATTCAGCGAGTTAGACACGTTTCTTCTAAAAGCTGCGTTTGGGTGTTCCGGAGTGAATGGGAGTATAGGCTGTAATGAGGAATACCTTGCTCTTAAACAAAAACGCAGCGATCTAGCAGAATGGTTGTCAAGCTGTGCAATGAACCTACAGACGTAAACAGATTTGTGTGCGTGCAGCAGTGCAGAAATCCTTTTTTGGAGAATCTGGAAACAGATATTTCCAGCCATATAGAGGCATATAAGAAGTAGCAGTAAGACTGCACTTAAATCACAGGAGAAACGTCTATTTCAAAATGCTCTACTTCGTCTTCATTCACCTTAGGAAGTTGCATCTATGTTTAGATTCATCGAGTTAGAAACACGTTTCTTCTAAAATCTCCGTTTCTATATTCCGGAGTAAATGGGAGGATTGGCTGCAATGAGATATATCTTGCTCTAAAACAAAAATGCAGCGATCTAGCAGAAAATTTGTTAAGCTGTACAAACAACTTACAGAGTTAAACTGATGTGTGCATGTAGCAGTTCAGAAATCGTTTCTTTGGGGAATCTGGAAACAGATATTTCCGGCCAAATACAGGCATATAAGAAGTAGCAGTGAGACTGCGTTTAACACAGAGGAGAAACGTCCATTTCAAACTGCTTTCCTTTGTGTTCATTCACCTTAGGAAGTTTCATCTATGTTTATATTCAGCGAGTTAGAAACACGTTTGTTATAAAAGCAGCGTTTGGATATTCCAGAGTGAATGATAATATAGTCTGTAATGAGAAATATCTTTAGCTAAAACAAAAACGCAGCTATCTAGCAGAATGGTTCTCAAGCTGTGCAATCAACTTACAGAGTTAAACTGATGTGGGTGTGCAGCAGTTCAGAAATACTTTCTTTGGAGAATCTGGAAACAGATATTTCCAGCCATATACAGGCTTATAAGAACTAGCAGTAAGACTGCGTTTAAAACACAGGAGAAACGTCTATTTCAAACTGCTCTGCTTTGTGTTCATTAACCTTAGGAAGTTGCATCTATGTTTAGATTCAGCGAGTTAGAAACACGATTCTTCTGAAAGCAGCGTTTCTATATTCCAGAGTGAATGGGAGTGTAGGCTGCAATGAGAAATATCTTCCTGTAAAACAAAAACGCAGGTATCTCGCAGAATGGTGGTCAAGCTGTGCAATCAACTTACCGATTTAAACAGATGTGTGTGTGTGCAGCAGTTCAGAAATCCTTTTTTGGAGAATTAGGACACAGATATTTCCAGCCATATACAGGCATATAAGAAGCAGCAATAAGACTGCTGTTAAAACACAGGACAAACGTCTATTTCAAACTGCTCTGCTTTGTGTTCATTAACTTAGGAAGTTGCATCTATGTTTAGATTCAGCGAGTTAGAAACACGTTTCTTTAAAAAGCTGCATTTGGATATTCCAGACTTAAATCGAGTATAGGCTGTAATGAGAAATATCTTGCTCTAAAACAAAATCGCATCTATCTACCAGAATGGTTGTCAAGTTGTACCATCAACTTACAGTGTTAAACTGAAGTGTGTGTGCAGCAGTTCAGAAATCCTTTCTTTTGCGAATCTGGAAATAGATATTTTAAGCCATATACAGGCTTATAAGAACTACCAGTAAGAAGACTGCGTTTAAAACATAGGAGAAAGGTCTATTTCAAACTGCTCTGCTTTGTGTTCATTCACCTTAGGAAGTTGCATCTATGTTTAGATTCAGCGAGTTAGACCCACATTTCTTCTAAAAGCTGCGTATGTATGTTCCGGAGTGATTGGGAGTATAGGCTGTAATGAGGAATGTCTTGCTCAAAAACAAAAATTCAGCGATCTAGCAGAATGTTTGTCATGCTGTACAATCAACTTACAGAGTTAAACTGAAGTGTGTGTGCAGCAGTTCAGAAAACCTTTCTTTGGAGAATCTGGAAACAGATATTTCCAGCCATATGCAGGCATATAAGAACTAGCAGTAAGACTGCATTTAAAACACAGGAGAAACGTCTATTTCAAACTACTCTGTTTTGTGTTCGTTCACCTTAGGAAGTTGCATCTATGTTTAGATTCAGCGAGTCAGAAACACGTTTCTTCTAAAATCTCCGTTTGGATATTCCAGAGTGAAAGGGAGTATAGGCTGTAATGACAAAAATGTTGCTCTAAAACAAAAAAGCAGCTATCTAGCACAATAATTGTCAAGCTGTACAATTAACCTGCAGAGAAAAACTGATGTGTGTGTGCAGCAGTTCAGAAATCCATTCTGTGGAGAATCTGGAAACAGATATTTAAAGACCTGTATAATCATATGAGAACTAGCAGCAAGACTGCATTAAAACACAGGAGAAACGTCTATTTTAAACTGCTCTGTTTTGGGTTCGTTCACCTTAGGATGTTGCATCTGTGTTTAGATTCAGTGACTTAGAAACACGTTTCTTCCAAATGCTAGTTTGGATATTCAAGAGTGTATGGGAGTATAGGCTGTAATTAGAAATATCTTGCTCTTAAACAAAAACGCAGCGATCTAGCAGAATGGTTGTCAAGCTGTGCAATCAACCTACAGACTTAAACAGACGTGTGTGTGTGCAGCAGTTCAGAAATCCCTTTTTGGATAATCTGGAAACAGATAATTCCAGCCATATACAGGCATATAAGAACTAGCAGTGAGACTGCGTTTAAAACACAGTTGAAATGTCTGTTTCTTCTTTTTTTTTCCCCCATTTATTTATTTTATTGCATTTTAGGTTTTGGGGTACATGTGAAGAACACGCAAAATTGTTGCATAGTAACACACGTGGCAGTGTGACTTGCTGCCTTCCTCCCCATCACCTACATCTGGCATTTCTTCCCTTGCTATCCCTCCCCAGCTTCCCACCCCCCACCGTCCCTCCCCTATTTCCCCCCAACTGACCCCAGTGTGTAGTGCTCCCCTCCCTGTGTCCACGTGTTCTCATTGTTCAACACCCGCCTATGAGTGAGAACATGCGGTGTTTGGTCTTCTGCTCTTCTGTCAGTTTGCTGAGAATGATGATTTCCAGATTCATCCATGTCCCTACAAAGGACACAAACTCATTGTTTTTGATGGCTGCATAATATTCCATGTTGTATATGTGCCACATTTTCCCTATCCATTCTATCATCGATGGGCATTTGGGTTGGTTCCAGGTCTTTGCTATTGTAAACAGTGCTGCAATGAACATTCGTGTGCACGTGTCCTTATAGTAGAATGATTTGTAATCCTTTGGATATATACCCAATAATGGGATTGCTGGGTCAAATGGAATTTCTATTTCTATGTCCTTGAGGAATCGCCACACTGTCTTCCACAATGGTTGAACTAATTTACATTCCCACCAACAGTGTAAAAGTGTTCCTATTTCTCCACATCCTCTCCAGCATCTGTTGTCTCCAGATTTTTTAATGATGGCCATTCTGACTGGCGTGAGATGGTATCTCAATGTAGTTTTGATTTACATTTCTCTGATGACCAGTGAGGATGAGCATTTTTTCATATGTTTTTTGGCCTCACGTATGTCTTCTTTTGTAACTGTTCTGCTTTGTGATCGTTCACCTTAGGAAGTTGCATCTATATTTAGATTCAGCGAGTGAGAAACACGTTTCTTCTAAAAGCAGCGTTTGGATACTCCCGAGTGAATGGGATTACAGGCTGTATTGGGAAATATCTTGCTCTAAAACAAAAACACAACTATCTAGCAGAATGGTTGTCAAGCCGTACAATCAACTCACATAGATAAACTGATGTGTGTGTGCAGCAGTTCAGAAATCCTTTCTTTGGAGAATCTGGAAACAGATATTTCCAGCCATATACAGGCATGTAAGAACTAGCAGTAAGACTGTGTTTAAAACACAGGGGAAACGTCGATTTCAAACTGCTGTGTTTGTGTTCGTTCACCTTAGGAAGTTGCATCTATGTTTAGATTCAGCGAATTAGACAAACGTTTCTTCTAAAAGCTGCGTTTAGATATTCCGGAGTGAATGGGAGTATAGGCTGTAATGAGGAATATCTGGCTCTAAAACAAAAACGCAGCGATCTAGCAGAATGTTTGTCTAGCTGTTCAATCAACTTACAGAATTAAACTGATGTGTGTGTGCAGCAGTTCAGAAATCCTTTCTTTGGAGAATCTGGAGACAGATATTTCCAGCCATATACAGGCATATAAGAAGTAGCAATAAGACTGCGCTTAAAACACAGGAGAACGTCAATTTCAATCTGCTCTGCTTTGTGTTATTTAACGTTAAGAAGTTGCATCTATGTTTAGATTCAGCGAGTTAGACACACGCTTCTTCTAAAAGCTGCTTATGCATATTCGAGAGTGAGTAGGAGTGTAGGGGGTAATGAGAAATATGTTGCTCTATAACAAAAACTCAGCTATCTAGCAGAAAGATTGTCAAGCTGTACGATCAACTTACAGAGTTAAACTGATTTTGTGTACAGCAGTTCAGAAATCCATTCTTTGGAGAATCTGGACACAGATATTTAAAGCCATATACAGGCATATAAGAACCAGCAGTAAGACTGCGTTTAAAACACAGAAGAAACGTGCATTTCAAACTCCTCTGCTTTGTGTTCGTTCAGCTTAGGAAGCTGCATGTATGTTTACATTCAGCGATTTAAAAACAATTTGTTTTCTAAAAACTCCGTTTGGATATTCCAGAGTGAAAGGTAGTATAGGCTGTAAGGAGGAATATCACGCTCTAAAACAAAAATGCAGCTATCTAGCAGAATGGTTGTCAAGCTGTGCAATCACCTTACAGAGATAAACTGATGTGTGTGTGCAGCAGTTCAGAAATCCTTTCTTTGGTGAATCTGGAAACAGATATTTCCTGTCATATACAGGCATATGAGAAGTAGCAGTAAGGCTGCGTTTAAAACACAGGAGAAACGTCGATTTCAAACTGCTCTGCTTTGTGTTCGTTCACTGTAGGAAGTTGCATATGTGTTTAGATTCAGCGAGTTACAAACACGTTTCTTCTAAAATCTCCGTATTCATATTCCAGAGCAAATGGGAGTATAGGCTGCAATGAGAAATATCTTGCTCTCAAACAAAAATGCAGCAATCTAGCAGAATGTTTGTCAAGCTGTGCAATCAACTTACAGAGTTAAACTGATGTGTGTGTGCAGCAGTTCAGAAAACCTTTCTTTGGAGAATCTGGAAACAGATATTTCCATCCTTATACAGGCATATAAAAACTACAAGTAAGACTGTGTTTAAAACACAGGAGAAACATTTATTTCAAGCTGCTCTGCTTTGTGTTCGTTCACCTTAGGAAGTTGCGTCTGTGTTTAGATTCAGCGAGTTAGAATCACATTTCTTTTAAAAGAAGCGTTTGGATATTCCAGAGTGAACGGGAGTATAGGCTGTAATGAGAAATACCTTGCTCTTCAACAAAAACTCAGCTATCTAGCAGAAAGGTTGTCAAGCTGTACAATCAACTTACAAAGATAAACTGATGTGTGTGTGCAGCAGTTCAGAAATCCTTTCTTTGAAGAATCTGGAAACAGTTATTTCCAGCCATATACAGGTATATAAGAACTGGCAGTAAGACTGCTTTTAAAACACTGGAGAAACGTGTATTTCAAACTACCTTGCTTTGTGATCAGACAACTTAGGTAGTTGTATCTATGTTTAGATTCAGCGAGTTAGAAAAACGTTTCTTCTGAAAGGTGCGGTTGTGTATTCCAGAGTGAATGGGAGTATACGCTGTAATGAGAAATATCTTGCTCTAAAACAAAAACGCAGCTATCTAGCAGAATGCTTCTGAAGCTGTGCAATGAACTTACAGAGTTAAACTGACGTGTGTGTGCAGCAGTTCAGGAATCCTTTCTTTGGAGTATCTGGAAACAGATATTTTAAGCGATATACATTCTTATAAGAACTAACAGTAAGACAGCGTTTAAAACACAGGTGAAACGTTTATTTAAAACTGCAATGCTTTCTGTTCCTTCACGTTAGAAAGTTGCATCTATATTTAGATTCATCTAGTTAGAAACACGGTTCTTCTAAAATCGCCGTTTGGATATTCCAGACTAAATGCGACTACAGGCTGCAATGAGGAATATCTTGCTCTATAAGAAAAAGGCAGCTATCTAGCAGAAAGGTTGTCAAGCTGTACAATCAACATAAAAAGATAAACTGATGTGTGTTTGCAGCAGTTCAGAAATCCTTTCTTAGGAGAATCTGGATGCAGATATTTCCAGCGATATACAGGCATATATGGACTAGCAGTAAGACTGAGTTTAAAACACAGGAGAAACGTCTACATCAAACTGCTCTGCTTTTTATTCGTTCACCTTAGGAAGTTGCATCTATGTTTAGATTCAGCGAGTTAGAAACACGTTTCCTATAAAAGCTGCATTTGGATATTCCAGAGTGAATGGGAGTATAGGCTGTAATGAGGAATATCTTGCTCTAAAACAAAAACGGAGCTATCTAGCAGAATCTTTGTCAAGCTGTACAATCAACTTACAGAGATAAACTGACGTGTGTTTGCAGCAGTTCGGAAATCCTTTCTTTGGAGAATCTGGAAACAGATATTTCCAGCCATATACAGGCATATAAGAACTAGTAGTAAGACTGCGTTTAAAACACAGGAGAAACGTCTATTTCAAACTGCTCTGTTTTGTGTTCGTTCACCTTAGGAAGTTGCCTCTATGTTTAGATTCAGCGTGTTATACCCACGTTTCTTCTAAAAGCAGCGCATGTATATTCCAGAGTGAATAGGAGTATAGGCTGTAATGAGGAATATCTTGCTCTAAAACAGAAACGGAGCGATATAGCAGAATGTTTGTCAAGCTGTGCAATGAGCTTACAGAGTTAAACTGACGTGTGTGTGCGGCAGTTCAGAAATCCTTTCTTTGGAGAAATGGAAACAGGTATTTCCAGCCATATACAGGCATAAAAGAACTAGTAGTAAGACTGCGTTTAAAACACAGAGGAAACGTCTATTTCAAACTGCTTTGCTTTCTGTTCGTTCATCTTAGGAAGCTGCATCTATGTTTAGATTCATCCAGTTAGACACACATTTTTTCGAAAAGCTGAGTTTTGATGTTCCGGAGTGAATGGGAATATAGGCTGTAATGAGGAATGTCTTTCTCTAAAACAAAAACGCGGCTACCTAGCAGAAAGGTTGTCAAGCTGTAAAATCAACTTTCAGAGTTAAACTCATGTGTGTTTGCAGCAGTTCAGAAATTCTTTCTTTGGAGAATCTGGAAACAGATATTTCCAGCCATATACAGGTATATAAGAACTAGCAGTAAGACTGAGTTTAAAACACAGCAGAACCAAGTATTTCAAACTGCTCTGCTTTGCGTTCGTTCACCTTAGGAAGTTGCATCTATGTTTAGATTCAGCGAGTTTGAAATACGTTTCCTCGAAAACCTGCGTTTGGATATTCCAGAGTGAATGGAGTATAATCTATAATGAGAAATATCTTACTCTAAAACAAAAACACAACTGTCTAGCAGAATGTTTGTCAAGCTCTACAATCAGCTTACAGAGTTAAACTGATGTGTGTGTGCAGCAGTTCACAAATCCTTTCTTTGGAGAATCTGGAAACAGATATTTCCAGCCACATACAGGCATATAAGAACTAGCAGTAAGACTGCGTTTAAAACACAGGAGAAACGTCTATTTCAAACTGCTCTGCTTTGTGTTCGTTCACCTTAGGACGTTGCATCTATGTTTAGATTCAGCATGTTAGAAAAAGCTTTCATCTAAAAGCTGCGTTTGGATATTCCAGAGTGAATCGGAGTATAGGCTGCAATGAGAAATATCTTGCTATAAAACAAAAAAACGCAGCTATCTAGCAAAAT
The DNA here is from genome assembly GCF_001604975.1 of Cebus imitator. Taxonomy (NCBI): domain Eukaryota; kingdom Metazoa; phylum Chordata; class Mammalia; order Primates; family Cebidae; genus Cebus; species Cebus imitator. The sequence goes on from NW_016108300.1 coordinate 80,774, forward strand.
GGTTGTCAAGCTGTACAATCAACATACAGAGTTAAACTGATGTGTGTGTGCAGCAGTTCAGAAATCCTTTTTTTGGAGAATCTGGAAACAGATATTTCCGGCCATATACAGGCATATAATAGCAGTAAAACTGCGTTTAAAACACAGGAGAAACGTCTATTTCAAACTCCTCTAGTTTGTGTTCGTTCACGTTAGGAAGCTGCATCTATGTTTAGATTCAGCGAGTTAGAATCACGTTTCTTCTGAAAGCTGCGTTTGGATATTCCAGAGTGAATGGGAGTATAGGCTGTAATGAGAAATATCTTGCCCTAAAACAAAAACGCAGGTATCTAGCAGAATGGTTGTCAAGCCGTACAATCAACTCACAGAGTTAAACTAAAGTGTTTGTGCAGCCGCTGAGATATCCTTTCTTTGGAGAATCTGGAAACAGATATTTCCAGCCATATACAGTCCTATAATAAATAGCAGTAAGACTGCATTTAAAACACAGGTGAAACGTCAATGTCAAACTGCTCTGCTTTGTGTTCGTTCACCTTAGGAAGTTGCATCTATGTTTAGATTCAGCGAGTCAGACACACGTTACTTCCAAAAGCTGCGAATGTATATTCCAGAGGGAATGGGAGTATAGGCTGTAATTACAAATAACTTCCTCTTAAACAAAAACGCAACGATCTAGCAGAATGGTTGTCAAGCTGTGCAATCACCGTACAGAGTTAAACTGATGTGTGTGTGCGGTAGTTCAGAAATCCTTTCTTTGGAGAATTTGGAAACAGATATTTCCAGCCTTATACAGCCACATAAGAACTAGAAGGAAGACTGAGTTTATAACACAGGAGAAACGTCTATTTCAAACTGCCTTGCTTTGTTTTCATTCAACTTAGGTAGTTGTATCTATGTTTAGATTCAGAGAGTTAGAAACACGATTCTTCTAAAATCTCCGTTTGGATATTCCAGAGTGAATGGTAGTATAGGCTGCAATGAAAAATATCTTGCTCTAAAACAAAAACACAGGATCTAGCAGAAAGGTTGTCAAGCTGTGCAATCAACTTACAGAGTTAAACTGACGTGTG
>NW_016108300.1:82595-88673 GCF_001604975.1 Cebus imitator
GGAAGTTGCATCTATGTTTAGATTCAGCGAGTTAGAAACACGTTTCTTCAAAAAGCTGCATTTGGATATTCCAGAGTGAATGGGATTATGGGCTGCAATGAGCAATATCTTGCTCTAAAAAAAAACGCAGCTATCTAGCAGAATGGTTGTCAAGCTGTACAATCAACTTACAGAGTTAAACTGATCTGTGTGAGCAGCAGCTCAGAAATCCTTTCTTTGTATAATCTGGAAACAGATATTTCCAGCCATATACAGGCATATAAGAACCAGCCGTCAGACTGCGTTTCTAACACAGGAGGAACGTCTATTTCAAAATGCCCTGCTTTGTGTTCGTTCACCTTAGGAAGTTGCATCTATGTTTAGATTGAGCGAGTTAGAAACACTTTTCTTCCAAAAGCTGCGTTTGGATATTCCAGAGTGTATGAGAGTATAGGCTGTAATTAGAAATATCTTGCTGTTAAACAAAAAGGCAGCGATCTAGCAGAATTGTTGTCAAGTTGTGCAAACAACTTACAGACTTAAACAGATGTGTGTTTGTGCAACAGTTCAGAATTCCTTTTTTGGAGAATCTCGAAACAGATATTTCCAGCCTTATACAGGCATATAAGTAGCAGTAAGACTGCATTTAAAACACAGGAGAAACGACTGTTTCAAACTGCTCTGCTTTGTGTTCGTTCACCTTAGGAAGTTGCATCTATGTTTAGATTCAGCAAGTTAGAAACACGTTTCTTCTAAAATCTCCGTTTGGATATTCCACAGTGAATGGGATAATAGGCTGCAATGATAAATATCTTGCTCTAAAACAAAAACGCAGCTATCGAGCAGAGTGGTTGTCAAGCTGTACAATCAACTACCAGAGTTAAATTAATGCGTCTGTGCAGCAGTTGAGATATCCTTTCCTTGGAGAATTTGGAAAGAGATATTTCCAGACATACACAGTCATATAATAACTAGGAGTAAGACTGCGTTTAAAACATAGGTGAAACGTGTATTTCAAACTCTCTGCTTTGCGTTCGTTAACCTTGCGAAGTTGCATCTATGTTTTGATTCAGCGAGTAAGAAACACGTTTATTCCAAAAGCTGCCTTTGGATATTCCAGAGTGTAAGGGAGTATAGGCAGTAATTAGAAATATCTCGCTCTTAAACAAAAACGCCGCGATCTAGCAGAATAGTTGTCAAGCTGTGCAATCAACTTAAAGACTTAAACAGATGTGTGTGTGGGCAGCAGTTCAGAAATACTTTTTTGGAGAATCTGGAAACAGATATTTCCAGCCATATACAGGCATATAAGAAGTAGCAGTACGACTACGTTTAAAACACAGGAGAAACGTCTATTTCAAAATGCTTTGCTTTGTGTTCATTCACTTTAGGAACTTGCATCTATGTTTTGATTCAGCCAGTCAGAAACACGTTTCTTCTAAAAGCTGCGTTTGAATATTCCAGCTTGAAAGGGAGAATAGGCTGTAATGAGAAATATCTTGCTCTAAAACAAAAACACAGTGATCTAGCAGAATGGTTGTCAAGCTGTGCAATCAACTTACAGACTTAAACTTAGGTGTGTGTGCAGCAGTTCAGAAATCGTTTCTTTGGACAATCTGCAAACAGTTATTTTAAGCCGTATACAAGCTTATAAGCACTACCAGTAAGACTGCGTTTAAAACACAGGAGAGACGTCGATTTCAAACTGCTCTGCTTTGTGTTCGTTCACCTTAGGACGTTGCATCTATGTTTAGATTCAGCGAGTTAGAAACACGTTTCTTCTAAAAGCAGCATTTGGATATTCCAGAGTGAATGGGAGTATAGGCTGTAATGAGAAATATCTTGCTGTAAAACAAAAACGCAGCTATCTAACAGAATGGTTGTCAAACTCTACAATCAGATTACACAGTTAAACTGACGTGTGTGCAGCAGTTCAGAAACACTTTCTTTGGAGAATCTGGAAACAGATATTTCCAGCCATATACAGGCATATAAGAATTAGCAGTAAGACGGCGTTTAAAACAAAGGAGAAATGTCTTTTTCAAATTGCTCTGCTTTCTGTTCGTTCACCTTAGGAAGTTGCATCTATGTTTAGATTCAGCGAGTTGGAAACACGTTTCTTCTAAAAATCTCCGTTTGGATATTCCAGACTGAATGGGAGTATAGGCTGCAATGAGAAATATCTAGCTCTAAAACAAAAACGCAGCCATCTAGCAGAATTGTTGTCAAGCCTTACAATTACCTTACAGACTTAAACTGATGTGTGTGTGCAGCATTTCAGATATCATTTCTTTGGATAATCTGGAAACAGATATTTCCAGCCCTATATAATCCTATAAGAACTAGCAGTAAGACTGCATATAAAACACAGGTGAAACATCTATTTCAAGCTGCTCTGCTTAGTGTTCGTTTACCTTAGGAAGTTGCATCTATGTTTAGATTCAGCGACTTAGAAACACGTTTCTTCCTAAAGCTGCGTTTGTATATTCCAGAGTATATGGGAGTATAGGCTGTAATTAGAAATATCTTGCTCTTAAACAAAAACGGAGCGATCTGGCAGAATGGTTGGCAAACTGTACAATCAACTTACAGTTTAAACTGATGTGTTTGTGCAGCAGTTCACAAATCCTTTCTTTGGAGAATCCGGAAACAGATATTTCCAGCCATATACAGGCATATAACAACCATCAGTAAGACTGCATTTAAAACACAGGAGAAACGCCTATTTCAAATTGCTCTGCTTTTCACTCGTTCACCTTAGGAAGCGGCATCTATGTTTAGATTCAGCGAGTTAGAAACACGTTTCTTCTAAAAGCTTCGTTAGGACATTCCAGATTTAATGGGAGTATAGGGTGTAATGAGAAATATATTGCTCTAAAACAAAAACGTAGCTATCTAGCAGAATGGTTGAAAAGCTGTGCATTCACCTTGCAGAGCTAAACTGATGTGTGTGTGCAGCAGTTCAGAAATCCTTTCTTTGGAGAATCTGGAAACAGATATTTTATGCCATATACAGGCTTATAAGAACTACCAGTATGACTGCGTTTAAACACAGGAGAAACGTCTATTTAAAAATGCGCTGATTTGTGTTCGTTCACTTTAGGAAGTTGCATCTATGTTTAGATTCAGCGAGTTAGAAACACGTTTCTTCTAAAAGCTGCGTTTGGATATTCCAGAGTGAATGGGAGTATAGGTTGTAATGAGGAATATCTTGCTCTAAAACAAAAACGGAAGTATCTAGTAGAATGGTTGTCAAGCTGTGCAATCACCTTACAGAGTTAAACTTATGTGTGTGTACAGCATTTCAGAAATCCTTTCTATGGCGAATCTGGAAACAGATTTTTCCAGTAATATTCAGGCATATAAGAACTAGCAGTAAGACTCCATTTAAAACACAGGAGAGACGTCTATTTCAAACTGCTCTGCTTTATATTCGTTCACCTTAGGAAGTTGCATCTATGTTTAGATTCAGCAAGTTAGACACACGTTTCTTCTAATAGCTGCTTTTGGATATTCCAGAGTGAATGTGAGTATAGGCTTTAATGAGAAATATCTTGCTATAAAACAAAAACGCAGAGATCTAGCAGAATGGTTGTCAAACTGTGAAATCAACCTACAGACTTAAACAGATGTGTGTGTGTGCAGCAGTTCAGAAATCCTTTTTTGGAGAATGTAGAAACAGATATTTCCAGCCATATACAGGCATATAAGAAGTAGCTGTAAGACTGCGTTTAAATCACAGGAGAAACGTCAATTTCAAAATGCTCTGCTTTGTGTTCATTCACCTTAGGAAGTTGCATCTATGTTCAGATTCAGCGAGTTAGAAACACTTTTCTTCGAAAAGCTGCGTTTGCATATTCCTGAGTGAAAGGGAGTATAGGCTGTAATGAGAAATATCTTGCTCTAAAACAAAAACGCAGCTATCTAGCAGAATGTTTGTCAAGCTGCGCAATCAACTTACAGAGTTAAACTTATGTGTGTGTGCAGAAGTTCAGAAATCCTTTCTTTGGAGAATCTGGAAACAGATGTTCCCAGCCATATACAAGCATATAATAACTAACAGTATGACTGCGGTTAAAACACAGGAGAAACGTCTATTTCAAACTGCTCTGCTTTGTGTTCATTCGCCTTAGGAAGTTGCATCTATATTTAGATTCAGTGAGTTAGAAACACGTTTCTTCTAAAAGCAGCGTTTGGATATTCTAGAGTGAATGGGAGTATAGGCTGTAATGAGAAATATCTTGCTCTTAAACAAAAACACAGCTATATAGCAGAATGGTAGTCAAGCTGTACAACCAACTTACAGAGTTAAACTGATGTCTGTGTGCAGAAGTTCAGAAATCCCCTCTTTGTAGAATCTGGAAACTGATATTTCCGTCCATATACAGGTATATAAGAACTACCAGTAAGACTGAGTTTAAAACACAGGTGAAAAGTGTATTTCATACTGCTCTGCGTTGTGTTTGTTCACCTTAGGAAGTTGCATCTATGTTTAGATTCAGCGAGTTAGAAACACGTTTCTTCTGAAAGCTGCGTTTGGATATTCCAGAATGACTGGGAGTATAGGCTGTAATGATAAATACCTTGCTCTAAAACAAAAACGCAGATATCTAGCAGAATGGTTGTCAAGTTGTACAATCAGCTCACAGAGTTAAACTGATGTGTGTGTGCAGCAGGTCAGATATCCTTTCTTTGGATAACCTGAATACAGATATTTAAAGCCATATACTATCACATAAGAAATAGCAGTGACACTGCGTTTAAAACACAGGTGAAACGTCAATTTCAAACTGCTCTGCTTTGTGTTCGTTCACCTTAGGAAGTTGCATCTATGTTTAGATTCAGTATGTTAGTAACACGTTTCTTCCAAAAGTTGCGTTTGGATATTCCAGAGTGTATGGGAGTATAGGCTGTAATTAGAAATATCTTGCTCTTAAACAAAAACGCAGCGATCTAGCAGAATGGTTGTCAAGCTGTACAATCAACGTACACAGTTAAACTCATGTGTGTGTGCAGCAGTTCAGAAATCCTTTCTTTGTAGAATCTGGAAACAGGTATTTCCAGCCACATACAGGCATATAAGAACTAGCAGTAAGACTGCATTTAAAACACAGGAGAAACGTTTCTTTGAAAGTGCTCTGCTTTGTGTTCGTTCACCTTAGGACGTTGCATCTATGTTTAGATTCAGCGAGTTAGGAACACGTTACTTTTAAAAGCTGCATTTGTATATTCCAGAGTGAATGGGAGTATAGGCTGTAATGAGAAATATCTGGCTGGAAAACAAAAATGCATCTATCTAGCAGAATGCTTCTCAAGCTGTGAAATTAACTTACAGAGTTAAACTGATGTGTGTGTGCAGCAGTTCAGAAATCCTTTTGTAGGAGAATCTGGAATCAGATATTTCCAGCCACATACAGGCATATAAGAACTAGTAGTAAGACTGCGTTTAAAACACAGGAGAAACGTCAATTTCAAACTGCTCTGCTTTGTGTTCGCTAACGTTAGGAAGTTGCATCTATGTTTAGATTCAGCGAGTTAGAAATACGTTTCTTCTAAAAGCTGCGTTTGGATATTCCAGAGTGAATGGGAGTATAGGTTGTAATGAGAAATATCTTGCTCTAAAACAAAAACGCAGCTATCTAGCAGAATGGTTCTGAAGCTGTGCAATCAACTTACACAGTCAAACTGATGTGTTCGTGAAGCAGTTCAGAAATCCTTTCTTTGGAGAATCTGAAAACTGATATTTCCAGCCATATACAGGCATATAAGAACTAGCAGTAAGACTGCGTTTAAAACACAGGAGAGAGAGGACGATCCAAGATGGCCGTTTAGGAACAGCTCAGGATTGCAGCTCCCAGTGAAAGTGCAGAGGATGAGTGGACGCTGCGTTTTTATTGCACACAGACTAGGTAATTCCCAGGCGGTGGTGCTCCTAGGTCATCAGTGTGGCTGTTTCGGCCAGCGCGGCTGTGCCGGCCAGCGACGCTCCTTTGCCCCGCGTGGCTGCTTTGTTGGCACATCGGAGCAGATGTTCTCCATACAAAATAAACCAGTCCGGGGGCCCTTTTGGCTGGCGATTTGAGCCACGGGAAGTCGCCC